>NW_015635043.1:18860-27906 GCF_001515625.1 Sinocyclocheilus rhinocerous | reverse complement strand
ATGACGGAATTTTCCTTTGTGGTGGAACTGTCTCTTTAAGAATTTAGGAACACAGATGTAAAAACAAAGCCACGCATTGGCAGTGCCATCTTTATCTATCTCTTAGCTGATGCTGCGATCCACACGTACCCCACTCCTGCATGCAACTCAGGTATTCGCATCAGATAGCAGCATGAGGGCAGTTCTCCACTGAAAGCATCATGACGTTATCTCCAGCTGATCTGAACATACTTCACACCATCTCCTCCCCCCACACACACACACACACACACACACACACACACGTGCTCAGAGTGGTGGAGTGTGATGTAGCTTGTGCCAGCTGCTGGCAGCCCAGAGGCCTTCACAACCTCTTCTTCTGTGCATCAGACATCTGCTGCTGTACCTACTGCTGCCACACACACACACACACACACACACACACACACACTGATCTCTGAGCACTGCTCTGAGAGGACATTCACATTTATCAATTCAAATGCTATAAAATCAGTCCTCTAGTGTGTACCATCAGAGCTCAAGGCAAACTGTTTATCTAGTGTGTAATTCCATATTTACACACATAAGATTTCACTTAATTCAGTTGGCAAACAAAGCAAATATAAGAGCGCCCTCTAGTGCTCGGGGTTTGACCGCTGTGGCTTACAGTACATCAGTCATTGTGGAGTTGGATGCTTTGTTATAGTCATGCTGAATATTCAATACAATGAGCCATTTTGTTTAACTCACTAATTTAAACATAATATTTCAGTCTGCATTAGCTGTCAAGTAATCTGGGGTTTTAAATGCCCCATGCAAATACCAAGAGTGCTAGTTAACCAAAGGCAGATAATAGTGCAAATACACTACCATCCAAAAGTTTGGTGTCAGTATGATTTTTGTAAATACTTCTATTCAGCAAGGACACAATAAATTGATCAAAAAATGTCAGTAAAGACATTTATAATGTTACAAAAGGTTTCTATTTCAAATAAATGCTGTTCTTTAAACCTTTATTGTCAACAAATATTCCTGAAAAACTGTATAATGGTTTCTGTAGATAATATTAAGCAGCACAACTGTTTGCAACATTGATAATAATCAGAAATGTTTTTTGAGCAGCAAATCAGCATATTAGAATGATTTCTGAAGAATCATGTGACACTGAAGACTGAAAATTCAGCTTTGATCACAGGAATAAATGACATTTTACAATATATTACAATAGAAAATGGCTATTTTAAAAAATAAACTATTTCACAATATTACTGTTTTTACTGTATTTTTGAACAATTAAATGCAGCCATAAAGGCTTCTTTCAGAAACATTAAGAAATCGTACCCACCCCAAGCTTTTGAGCAGTAGTGCGCACATTTGGAGACTTAAGTCACACTTAATGTATGAATATCATTGAATTAGATATAAAATAAGTGTCATATTTTTCCAAGCAAAAAAATTTAACGAAAGTCAGTCAGTTGGGTTAGAAATAGTAATGCATACAGTGTTCAAAATGAGAGCGTATTCTAACATTGATTAGTAGATCTTGAGGATGTTGAGTGTGTTTGAAGCGTGTGGTCAAGCTTGCATGTTCTCTTCTGCTCTATGTCTGTCTCCATAAAATCGTTGGTTGAATAAGGGTGTCAGTGTTTTGGGTAATTTCATAAATTCAGTCTGCAGTTTGTCTCCAAAGTTATGAATTTCCCACAATTCTGCTCTGTTTTTTTTATTCATTCTTCAAAAAGCCGACTTTATTGCAAAGCTATGTCAAAGAGTCACATAGCTTTACGACCCACTGGAGTCTTCAGCAAATGCTACAACTTCCTCGGTTCCTTCCTCGATCTTTTAAGCACAGGTCCTGAAGTAATCAGCCCTTTCTGTCCATCAACATCTCCTTCTCCTCTCTTCTTCCTTCTCTCCGCAGAACAATGACAACGAGACGCCGCTGCACTGTGCGGCTCAGTACGGACACACTCAGGTGGTGCAGCTGCTGCTGGAGGAGCTGACCGACCCCACCATGCGCAACAACAAGTTTGAGACGCCGCTCGACCTGGCTGCGCTCTACGGCCGGCTGGAGGTGGTCAAACTTCTGCTGAGCGCTCATCCCAACCTGCTCAGCTCCAACACCAAGAAACACACCCCTCTCCACCTGGCCTCCCGCAACGGACACCTGGCCGTGGTGGAGGTGCTGCTGGCCTCCGGCGTGGATCTCAACTACCAGGTGAGGACGGGCAGACTTTAGATTTGAGCTGAATTTTCTCTCTCACATTCTGACCTAAGCAGAAATGGAGCAACAGACAGTAAATTCTGTTTTTGCGCTAACAATTCACATTTAAAGGTGGGGCAAAGCTGAATTTTCAGCATCATTACTCCAGTCTTCAGTGTCACATGATCCTTCAGAAATCATTCTAGTATTCTGATTTGCTGCTCAAATTATTATTAGAATGATAAAAACAGTTGTGCTGCTTCATATTTTTGTGGAAACCGTGATACATTTTTTTGTATGAATATAAAGTTCAAAAGAACAGCATTTATTTGGAATAGAAATATTTTGTTACATTATAAAAGTCTTGGTAACACTTTAGAATAGTAGTAATATGCATGCTAATAAGCAACTAGTTAAGAGACCCTAAAATAAAGTGTTACCGAAGTCACTTTTGATCAATGTAATGCATCCCTGCTCAATAAACGTATTAATTTCTTTAAAAAATATAACAACTTTTAAAAGGAATTACAGAAACCGAATGGGTTTAAATGCTGTTTTGGTTTGAGCTGAAAGAGTTGAGCCGCTCATCAGTGCGGGTGTGTGTTAGCTGGGCTTTCAGCAGTCAGTGCAGCTGGTTTGATCTCAGTTTCTCACAGCGATTTAAAGTAGCTGCTCTTTAGCACCTTGCCAGAACACTCCTGCCTCTACCTGAGAAACCTGCTCGCACGCTTAACAGTAACAACCTGCCATCTGTCTCTCACTCAGTACATCCTCAGAGCAGCGACCCACATGGGCACAGTCTGGTTTGTCTGCTAACACGCTGAGAAAGCCGCTGCAGTGTGAAAATGAGTTTGTCTGGTCTGTGTGTCGTCTGATATGCCACATCGGACTCAGTTATTGCAGTCAACTGACCTAAAACAGAACGTGCATGACATTTCAACCTTCACAACTTTTATCCAAGTGTCTAAAACATGTTGGGGTCACTGTATGTGTGCCTCTGTATCTTATGATGAAAGTTTTCTTTGTTAACAGACCGAGAAAGGCAGTGCCCTTCATGAAGCAGCTCTATTTGGAAAGACAGAAGTAGTACAAAAACTACTCAACGCAGGTCAAAATAAACTCAAATGCAGAAATTACAAATGGTTGGACTACAGAAATTGTACCCAGGACGCTCTGTGCGATTGTTTTCCAGGTATTGATGTGAATATCGTGGACAGTAAGAGTCTAACAGCGCTGGACACTGTTAGAGACATGCCCTCTCAAAAGAGCCGACAGATCGCCGCCCTCATACAAGGTACGTCTGGACCAGATATCACACACACATCTCTGAATTCTCCTCAGGTCATCGTTTTCACTCCTGTCTTCTCTCTAAAGCTCATATGAGCGTCCGTCCGTCAGACACGAGCCTCCCTCCTCCACCAGTGCCTCCACCTCAAGAGAGCCTGAGCCCCAAGAGAAAAGGTCAGAGAAACACTCGAAAAACTCCACTCAATGAAATATCTCACACTTTAAATATTAGGTACAAGCTATTAAATCATTTAAATATAACTTATGAAAATTCAAGTTCAATTTTAAAGTTAAGAATTAAATTGCATTTAGTACCATGAGAAATAAAAGTGAGTACACTTTAAAACCCAATGATTTAACTCAAATTATTTGAGGACACACACTCACACACACACACACACACACACACACACACACACACACACACACACTCACACTCACACTCACACACACACACACACACACACACACACATACATACAGACAATGCAGTGGCATTCACACAGTTATTGCAACATGATGCTTATATAGTCTTAATGTCTCTTGGCTCATCCTCCTCATAACCACAGACTTCTTAAGTTGTTATAAAAGATGCAGAATATGGATATAAAATGAATAATAATTGTTCATTAGCTGTATAATTTCTCCATTATAAAATGTTTTGATTGAAATGTAACAAAAATACATGTTAAATATATGTTAAAAATATAAGGTTAGTCAAGTGTTATTTGCTTTTCATAAAATGATAGATCTAAATTTTAGACGCAATTAACCGCTGGATTTTTAGGAATTTATTTTGATACGCCAAACAGTCAGTTAAGTGATATTGAGAGATGTTATTAGTTTTATTTAAGGTTTTTTATTTAGTGCAGTTAGGGTGTGTTTACAGTTGGAGTTCAGTTCTCTTGGTCCAGACCCAAAAAGAAAATGGCATGTAGTTCTGGTTCACTCAGCATTCACACTTTGATTTTAACACTGAACCCAAAGACACACAAGGCATAAGGATGCAATCTCAACCTGACTTGACAGCCTTTATGATGCATATTTTGCAACTTACTGAACATCCAAGATAATGCTGTGTGCTGGAATGAATGCACTCGTTGTATGTGCGTACATATAGTGTTATTTAAACCGGCTGATGACTCATGAAGAGCTTATAAAATGTGTAAAGGAGTCGAAACGGCAGCAAGAATTCCTGAAGATCTCCTGCAAGGGAGC
This sequence comes from Sinocyclocheilus rhinocerous, assembly GCF_001515625.1. Lineage (NCBI taxonomy): Eukaryota > Metazoa > Chordata > Actinopteri > Cypriniformes > Cyprinidae > Sinocyclocheilus > Sinocyclocheilus rhinocerous. The sequence goes on along the minus strand of NW_015635043.1, from coordinate 23,219 downwards.
GCAGGTTCCAATGCCTGTACTGAACTATAATGGGCAAAATAGCTCCTATGACGAGAAGAGAAAGTTTTTGGTTTGTTTTTTTATGTGTTTGATCCAAGTTAGTTGTGTTATTATTTTAGTCGAACTGCACCAGAGTTCATTGACAGTGATGGCATCTTTTTCAGATGAACTCTGGTGCAGTTGTTTGACTCTGGTTTGACTCTGGTCCACTTGTTTGATGCGCACCAGTGTTCGGATGGCAGCGTTCACACTTACTCCGAAGTGCACTAAAAGAGCAATCGCACCAGAGTTCAATTTCAACTGAACCAAACATGCCAAGTGTGAACACACCCTTAAAAGTCTGATTTATTTGATAATTATTGTGTTTAGAAAAGCTTTCTTACTACCTTTACTATTTCTGCAGTGTATGATATGTATACTCTGCGCAGTATGCAAACCTTCTCTATGCACAAAATGTGATGAAAGAGTCTGAAGTGATGTTAAATTATTTAGAATACTTAAATTTTTCTTGACTCGTTATTTGATCCGATTGCTAAAAGTTAAGACCGTTTTACACAAAATTGCATAGAAAATAAAAAAAAGCTGTATTTTCTGTAAGCCTGCTAGACAACATTCATTGAATTAAACATGCAATGTAGTAAGGTAATGTGGGAAATTAGCGAAATTATGAAATTGCAACATGCAAAAAGCCTGCATGTCCTTGTAGAATTCGTAATTGCAATTTACAACATCTAGTAATTATGACAGAGCATGATTGCAAAACTACTTTTTGAAATGTTTTATCAGTGCATACTGCATTCTATCATGTGGCCATTTGTATAATCTGCGATTGAGTCGTGGTTCTCACAGATGCCTGATGGCTGATGCTCGTGGTATCCGTATGCCAGATGTTGTGCAGATGTTGTAATGCGTATGCGTGTGTTTCGACAGGAGAAATGGAGCAGCAGGTCAGTGAGCTCATATCCGGTTTGGCTTCGACCCCTGTGGAAGAGAGTCCGTATGAAGCTCTGTTTGAGGCGTCCTCGTGCGTCTCACTGGACAGTCTGGCCAGCGGAAAGTCATCGGACAGAGACTCCGGACGACCGGACAGCGAAGCCGGGAGGGTGAGTGTGCGAGATATACTTCTGTCTTAAAACCTTTGTTGGCTGAAAACAACCAATTACAAGGAACAAGTATTTCTTTTTTAGCTCTTTTCTAATAAACACACATTCTGTATTAATGAAAAGCTAATATATTTCTTGGCAACTGTAAATATCCAGTTATGAATTATATTGCTCGGCAGAAATAATGAATTTATTATAAAGTTATTAATAATGCATTTAAACTATTTGTTGAACTTGATTCCCTTTTTTATATATATATATATATAAATATATATAAAAGCAATGAAGCCAGTTGTGTGAAGATTTGTTTTTGAAATCTGAAGATTGGGTGTAGTACAATTTCCTCCACTAGATGGAGACTTTGAATAGTGATTTCTTTGAGGTTTTCTTTTTTAAAAAAAAAATACATTTTCAGCATGTTTGATAGTAAATGTGTTGAATGTGTCTTACAGAAAGAGCGCCATCCTCCGCAGAGTCAGCCTGCACAGGAAGAGGATCTCAGCTCTGAGGTAAAATCCCTGTTCGGAGATCCATTGTTTGGTTCACATGTTACTAAAATCAAATTAAGTCTGGAATCCTTAATAAATACCTCTGGAAGAACAGGCCAGTGTTTCCATTTGGCAGATGTGATTTACCCTGCTGTTAACAGTATCTGCCTCCTTTATCGTCTGATATTTAATTAAAAATATGTTTCTCTACAAATCTCTTCAGATATGAACAAGGAATGCTCACCTTTGTTTAACTGCATTCAAAATAATTCATTTTATTTTACCTTGCAAAAATGTGCAGGGAAGGTATCATGGTGGTAATAGCATGGTAACAGTACATGGTACCTCACGTTACTATAATGAATGTTTAAAAAGTAGTATTGGCATGAACCTTTTTTGTCTATATTTAATTTCTATATGACACAAGTCTTGTGAGTACGTAATGAACAGACATATTCATTTGCAGCAGTGCACATGGTGGAGAGCAGAACAATGAATATTGCGGCGAGAGGCTGTTGAATCTGTCTTTCCACTCGCTGACTGCTGTTTCCGCACGTCTACCCAAATCAAACAGCCTCCTCATGAATATTAATGCTGTGGATCTCTGCAACACACAGCAAACCTTCTGTCTGAAAGACTCGGGAGCCCATGACCAGTACACTGCGGCTGGATTCAGAGGTTCACAACTTCTGAACACTTGGTTTTAATGAACCACTCTGAACTGAAGTAGTAGGCCAGACGTTTTTACAAAGCTTTTCTTGATACATTCGTGCAGTGTCAGCAAAACGATCACTCATTGGACTGTGTCATATAAATGTCAGCCATTCAAAGTTAATACTGTTATCCACTGTTATTAAAACGGTCATCATATTCATAGTACCTCTGCTCGTAAAGTGGTACGGACTGTGAAATAAGCGACTGGTTTTTATATCAGCGCTTTCTCCCATCACTGAGTCTCTCTCTCTCTCTCTCTCTCTCTGTAGGCGGTTTACACCAACAGCAGTGTGGATGAACGCGCCGAGCCTCTGGAAGAGGAAGAGCACACATATGAACTCTTAGTCACCGCACAGACCAAAATCCCCAACAACACACAAAGCAAAGCAGGTGCACGCACATTTCCCATGGTGTCCTCTTGTTCTGAGACCTCACAGACGCTTCAGCAGAGATTTGCCTCACTTCTTGGTTTATTAAACATGAGCTAATTCACATATGCCTTTCCTATATATGGCAGTGTCATCAAGGAAAATAACAACTACAACATTATAGTATGCTAGAACAGGTGTTTCTGATTTCTAGTCTTTCTTTTAAATAATCAAACAGTGATGTCAAAACAGTAATGTTATTGTTAACTAAAACTAGTTTACCTTTTTGTAAATGAAAATGATTTATAATTAAAAACTAGAACTAACTGAAATAAATGTTTTAAGTTGAAGTACTAAAATTACCGAAAGTAAAGAAATAATTAAAATGGTAAAAAAAGAAGAAAAATTGAGATTTATTAATAAATAAATACATAAATAAATAAATATATATATATATATATATATACACACACAGAAATAAAGTTGACGTACTAAGGGTAATATAATATAAAAATAAACGAATTTATATATACAACAATAATAATAATACGTAAATAATACTAATATACCACTAGTTAAATCCTAAAAGTGAAGGAAATCTGTACGTCATCAATTTTGGTCACTTTATTTTAAAGTCCAACTCTTTTATCAAACCATTAACTATGACTTTTACCTCCGTAAACTCTTAATTTGCTGCTTATTAATAGTTAGTAAGGTAGTTGTTAATTGTAGGTATTGGGTAGGATTAGGGATGTAGAATATGGTCATGTAGAATATGTGCTTTATAAGTACTAATAACCAGCCAATATGTTAATAATATGCATGCTAATAAGCAACTAGTTAATAGTGAGATTTCATCCCTGTACTAAAGTGTTACTTAAATTTTACAAGATGTGCACTTAATTTGCTGTATTTTATATGTTTTGTTTGCTACTGATGTATCTTTCTATTGAATAACTCGATGTCTTTATCTCCAGATGTGGAGGTCTCTGCCAAGTCTTCCAATAGTGTCCTACCTCAGGTGAGAATATTACTGCATATTAGGCTTGAGCTTTGTCCCAAAACCTCACTGCCTACTAATGTACCTACATAGGCAGCTGCCTTATAAGGCAACATCCTAACTGCTATGACACCTCACAAGTGATTTATAACACTTTAGGCAGCAGCACATATTGCTTCACACAAGACTCGAGATTCACAATACATTCCGGTAGAGTTTGATATTAGCATGTTGCTAAGCTTATTAGCTTTTTACTCGAACAAAACATAAAATACACAGCGCACACAAGTATTTGAATGAAACATGCTTATTTATAATCAACATTTCTCTTGTTTGCCATCTTGTATGTCTTGTTTCTGATTAGCTTGGCATGGTGCATTTTTGGATTGACACCTTTGCAAAAGATACATGTTATGCTGCCTTTGGTTAAAACCAAGTATATTAGGAGGCAGCATAATTTGGGATTCCATGATGCTTTAAAATGCTGCATGCATAGGAAGCTCTAAGGTTTTGGAACAAAGCTTTGTTGTTCATTACATTTTCCATCACTTTTTTTGCAGTCTCACATCTGTCAAGCTGTCTGAACACTGTCTGGTGTGCAGTAGACAGTTAATTATCTTCTGTATGCGGCATCTGTTTTGAGTGTGTGTGTGTGTGTGTGTGTCTACCTGTGCGCGTGTGTGTGT
>NW_015635043.1:14287-18817 GCF_001515625.1 Sinocyclocheilus rhinocerous | reverse complement strand
TGTGTGTGTACCTATGTGTATATCTGTGTGTGTGTGTGTGTGTGTGTACCTGTGTGTGTGTGTGTGTGTGTATGTGTGTGATACAGACACAGTTTTTGTGTGTGATTGTGCATCTGACAAAACCTAGACATTCCTTAATGTGTGGATACTGGTGTTATTTTTTGCAGCGAAAGAGCACTGCACACATTGACCTGCGACCTTCAGGGTCCAACACAAACACTCTGCAGCCTCCTGCACCTCATTTTAGCACAGGACAGACGTCTGGAGGTGAGTGTGTGCTTGTGTGAATGCTCAACGAGCTCACTTGCTAATGACACTGTAAACACTAAGACTTATACTTTACGGTGTTATTGCTATTGCCATGGCTGAATAACAATAACTTAATTGAGTGACAAATACTTTTTAGACTCAGATATGTGTCAAACAATTTAAGACTACCTCTTTTCTACTCTTACTAGACTTGTAATTTTGGGCTGTCTTTAAAGGAATAGTTCCTTTTAAATATTATTTGCTCACCCTCTCGTCATTTATAAGGAGCCCCTAAAGGGACATGGGGAAACATGAGATGGGAGGGAAATTGTGTTTCAATGCTTTTGCATTGTCTAACAAAACCTTTGAGTTCCCCCAAGAAACGTAGCATTTACACGAGAAACTTGGTTCACTCGTTAAACTTTTGCATTCCCCAATAAACTTTTGTTTTTGTACATTAAACTTTTATGTTTGCACACTAAACTTTTATGTTTGCTCTCTAAATGACATAGTTCGCCATAGTTTTGTTTAATTGTTAAACTTTTAAGTTCACTTGTTAAACATTTGCATTCCACCAATACACTTTTGCATTTACTGGCTAAACTTTTGTTTGTTCGTTAAACTTTTGTTTGCTCACTAAACATTTGTTTGCTAAATTTTGCTTGTTAAACTTTTGCATTCCTCCAATAATTTTTTACATGTGCTGGCTAAACATTCGTTTTTGTTTGTTAAACTTTTTTTTGCTTACTAAACGTTTGCATTTGATCATTAAACTTTTGTTTGCTTGCTGAACTTTTGAGGTTGCTGTCTAAACTTTTGTGTTTAGTCACTAAACTTTAGTTTTTGTTCATTAAACTTTCATTTTTGCTTGCTAAACTTTTGTTTTAGCTCACTAAACCTGCATTACTCTAATAGACTTTTACGTTTGCTTGCTAAACTTTTGCATTTGCTCACTTAACTTTTCGCATTTCGTTAAACTTTTGTGTTCTCTTGTAAAACTGTTGTGTTCCTCGAGAAACTTTGTGATGAAATGAATAAGAGAAGAGAAAAATATATATATTTCAATATATTTCAATGCTTTTGTGAGCGAATACAAAAGCATTGAAATATAACTTTTCCTCCCATCTCATATTTTTTCAGCGCTATATTCCTTTAAGGGCTCCATATGATCTAAACCTTTATGCTGTCTTTCTTTTTTTCTTTTTTTTTTTTTTTGTCCTGTGAAACACAAAAGCTGAAATTTTAAAGAATGTTCACGCTGCTCCTTTCCATGCAAGTTCCAAAAATTAAACTCCAAAAAACACAACTGAAGTACCACAAAAGTTGCCTAAATGTTCATTGTTGGGTCAACTATATCAAAATATCTGCAATTGTCAACAATTTTGGAGCGAGAATATTGGTAGGATGATAATGCAAAAGTGGACACATTTGTTATGTCCCTGTGCATTTGTCCCGATCTGTCTCTGTGTCCCTCTCTGATCGTTCTAAAGTCATCGCTCAGAAATCCTTGCCTAACTTAGCACAATGTTTACTCAGTGTAACACGACTCTAGTTAGCATTACCAAGAGAATGCCATTCTGACTCGGTTGCTTGCTACTTTAAAGGTGAATTCTATGAAGAAATGGTAAGAACAGACATGTACAACCATTATATTGTAGAATGGTATTAAATTCTTGTTTTATTATGGTTGCATTTTCATGATATTGTTGAGTGTGATCAACATCAGTGGAATTTCTATTAAAGCCCCACACTCTCCTCGTGTTTCAAAACAAAGAGCAGAACGTCTCTCCTCATCTCCTTGCCCTTCTCGTCCCTCGCCAAGCTTCATAGACCTCAGCTGCCACCTCCACAACCGTACTGCACTCAGCACCTGTCAGTTACGCTGCAGGAAATCGGCCTGTGGACACACACTAGCACACACCCAAATAACAGGGCGTGAGCTCGTCATATTTCTCATGTCAGGGTCTCACAGCGGGAGCGATGCGTGATGTATTGAAAACTTGAAGGAGGGTCTGACCTTATTGCTTTGGAGATGAAAGCTTCACCCTAAGTGCAAAATCATGTTGTGTGTTGTAGACGTCCCTTCCCTCTTTTAATAAATGCTTCTCACTGTTGGCACACGCTTAGCACTTAGCCGAGGAGATCAGGAAGAGCAACAGCTGAACGATGAAGCCAGCCCTGTTACCCTAGAACATTCTGAGGGGTGACATTACTTCAGTTCATCAGATGTCAGCACTGCTCAAGTGTGCTTGGCTGTGTTTGAAAAGGAAAAACTAGCATACAGCCTGCTCAGTACAACACTGTACGCACTGTGAAATAGTAGACATTCCTAATAATATTAGCTATTGAGGTCACATGACTTCATCAAGGTATTATAGGTGCACTTCCGATGTAAAGGCTCATCTAGATTTTTCAAGACAGATTGCCAAAATGCCAGACACAGTCAAAAAAAACAAAAAAAAAAACACTTGCTGGTTTAGACTGGCTAAGCTGTGGATACATGGAAAGTAGCAGGAAAATGTTATAGATACACTTATTCAATACTGAACGTCATTGAAAAAACTGCATTCCGGTTGAAAAAAATAGCTCAAACAAGCCTAAGAAGATCTTGACTGGTTTAAAATGTTTTTCCAGCCTGATTACTTGAAACGTACCTAAAACCCCTCTAAAACCAGCCAACAGACCAGTGTCTGACCAAGATAGGAGATCAGCAAAGACCAGCAAATCTGGTTTAGTCTAGTTAATTTTATTATTTGGTCATTAAAACAGTGTATTTTACATATTGTGCTATGTATTTGTAAGAATGTTACAGTATTGCATGGTTGGCTTAGTGACATGCTACATTGAAACTGTCTTCAAATCGACTAAGTGTTGTAGCCTTGTGTGCTATTTGTGGCATGTACAAGTGACCATTAAGAAGGTCTTTTCTCCTATTTAAAGGATTTCAAATCAATTTAGTTAGCTTCCTAAAGGTTTGGTCACATTTACCAGTGCTTGGAGACATTTTGCAAAAAAATTCTCGCTTGATTCAATAGTAATCTGTACGTTTGGGAGTTTCACATAAGGGCAAAAAAGTTTCCTATGTTAAAATGTAGTCTTGTGAATTCACCATGATGAAAGGGAACTTCTTTGAGAGTGTCAGCAGTGCTTCATACATCACTACACTATTGACAATATACAATGGACCTTTTTGTATACAATTTTCGACTGCACATTAAGACATAGACTGTGAGGTACTGTTCTTGGAACATGCTCATATTGCTTTTATTTAATTGAACATTGGATGATTTAACCAGTGCATGCTTGTAGTTACTGGAAACGGACATGTTGTTTGAGTAAATACCTGACTTTCTCTTGGAGAAATGCTGTCAATGTGTTTGGATGGAGACCAGCACTGACTTCATCTTCTCCAGAGGGTCTTGTTGATTTAAAATGACGTCACAGGTTGTGCTTCGGGTCACAAATGCAAACACAGACTCAAGTCCCGAGCTGCCTGTGTGTGCGTTTTTAGGTGTGTCACTTACATGGGGAAAGTGATTGGACTCATGGTTCTGGCCTCGTGTGTCTGATCCTCCAGCACACACGTCAATGCCTCACGGAGTGGGCGGTTCATTCAGTCCCAGTGCCTCGGAAAGCTTGAGATATGAAGTTCTCAGGAGAGAGTTGCCGAATTATAGGTTATCGTAAACCAAATATTAGAGCTGACTTGCGTTCATTTGAACAGAAACTCACATTGACACAAAGAAACTCACAAGGTTCCAATGTTCTGATTTGCTTTGGACTTCAAAGGGCGACCCACAGTTTAGTCTTGGTCGTATTTTTGTTCTCTTTGCGCACAGTTTTAACTAGGGCTGCACGATAAATCGCATGCGATATTTAACGCGCATCTTGTCAGAAAGCCGGTTCTGTAATCAGCGGTAAATCTCCATCACGTGCGTGCTTTCACATTGAGCAGCATTAACTACACAGAGCCGTTGTTCACTGATGAGCTGCGCAAAAAATCGCGCGAATATGAACATGGTTTTGCGCAGCTCGTCAGTGAACAACGGATCTGTGTAGTTAATGCTGCTCAATGTGAAAGCACGCACGTGATGGAGATTTACCGCTGATTACAGAACCAGCTTTACTGACAAGATGCGCGTTAAATATCGCATGCGATTTATCGTGCAGCCCTAGTAAAAACCCTTCTTTTTTGCTGTTTGATGATGTGGTATTACTCTGTAATCCCCCTTCTTCTTCTTCTTCTTTTGGAGTTTTATGGCGGTTGGCAAACAAACGATA
>NW_015635043.1:4885-12074 GCF_001515625.1 Sinocyclocheilus rhinocerous | reverse complement strand
CATCAGTGAACAACGGCTCTGTGTAGTTAATGCTGCTCAATGTGAAAGCCCACAGGTGATGGAGATTTACCACTGATTAAAGAACCGGCTTTACTGATAAGATGCGCGTTAAATATCGCATGCGATTTATCGTGCAGCCCTAGTTTTAACTGTGTTGCCACCTTGAGGTTTTCTACCACCTCCAAAAGAGTTTATTAGGTCAGTAAACGCAAGTCCTAATGCATCATTTGTATTATCAACGTGAATGTTATAACGCTAGATTCATGTTCAGCTATGTACAGTGTATCCAAGTGTGTGCAATGTGTTTGTGTACTTGCATACAGAATGTTTCAGGCCTTAGGTTCTGACATGGCTGACTTGGTTTTCTTGTCACCAAACACCACACGCAACACCAGGATATCTCTGGTATGGTGGCTGTTTGCCCAGCCGCCTGGCTCGTATCAGGGACATGGGGTTGGATTTATCTTTTGGCCTGTGTGTGTGTGTGTTTGCCAGAGGAGACATTTCAAGCAAGTGCAGTGCATTTACAGAAGAGAACAGATGCAGACGAGTGTTTTTCACTTGTCGCACTTGCGAATATAGAATCTACATTCTCGCCAGAAACCGTCTATGCAAGAGCACATATGTGAAACAGACGTGAATGTGGGCCAACAAATTGCAATTGCACAGTTCTACAGTACATACTTGCGTTTCTGTAGCAATAGTAAACCCCAGTCCTAAAGGGGGCGATAGAGTTTCCTAAATGTCTGTCTAGCTGTAAAATCACATACGGTCTTAATAGCTACTACATTTGATGAAGAACTTTGCACCTTTAAAAAGCATGTTCTATGTAGTATGATTACGGGTAGTGTGAATGAAATTCGGAAATACTACATCCACCATGTTGTCATTGTCACGTGGCCATCGCTTGTGTCGTTTTACTGCCTTTAAGTAAAGTCCACTCCCGTAAGTAAAGTGTCCATCAAATGCACACTTCAAAATGTACCTTTAGGGTAGCAGCAGTTTGTGTCTGAGGCAGTACCCTCAAAGTGACCTTCTTTACCCCTAAAAGGTTCATTATAATACCTTAATGATACATAGTACAACTCTAAGGTGCTAGAGTGCACCCTTTACGGGTAAAGATTGTACAAAGTTGTCACTTTGAGGGTACTGCCCCAGTGGCAAGCTGTTGTACCCCTGAAGGTCCTTTTTTTTTCTGACCATGTTTATATACTATGAGTTTGGACATACCGCTCTTTTCACATTCTGTTTTTCACCTGCTATATATAAGGGAAGTAGGAATATTCGGAGCAAAGGCTGATGTTATTTTTCAGGAAAGTATCTAAAAAAAATAACTTTTTAACTTGTTCAGCAAAATTCTGTATAAACTTTTGCTCCGGCATGACAGTAGTTGACCTAAAGAGAAAAGTGAGCGAAGATGGCAATTTTCGCTAACGTACACTATAGCGCCCCCTGTGGCGACACCGAGAATGCAACTCCCCTTGAAATCAAGCTTGCATAGAAGTATTCATGTACTTGCCTATAGTATGTTTCAGGCCAGAGAGAGGGTGTCAGAAGAGATCTGTAATTGTGCTGTTCTGGGAGAAGGATTTTGTAATCATAAAGCAGGGATTTAATTTTTAAGAACCCAACACATAACGGTGTGGCAAAGTGGTGTTTGTGTGAGCGAGAGAGCGAGTGTGTTTCTTTCACAGTCATCTCTGTGGTATCCTGTTTCAAGCTTGCCACTCATAATGAAGGGAATCCTTAGTGAAGCATAACTTCTCTGGAAGCAAGCCTTATAAAGCTGTCTGCTTGTTAGCAGTGCAACAGAGAGAGAGAGACACGGAATAGAACAAGCAAGTCACAAACAGATCTCTATGGAGAAAAGTCAGCTGCTCATAGCCTGCGTTTGGAATTTTCTAACACGGGCACTTTGGAATTTGGTGAGCCCAACTTTCTTTCTTTATGCATTTCTTTCTGAATTTCTTTCTTTATGCAGTTCTTTCATTCTGCATTTCCTTCCCCCCCCTTTTCCAGTCAGAAAACAAAAACAGATCTGTTTCAGGCACTGGACAGTAGTGGAGTGGGCGGTTTCATGTTATTTGGTCTAGATATGGCTCCACAGTCTGCCTGTAACTCTCTCACTCTCTCTTCTGTTCTCTTGACAGAGAGCTCATCGCACGGTCAGGATACAAGCGCTGCCGTTCCTGAACAGTTCACTGGTCTGCTTCACGGTTCCTCGCCGGTGGTCGACTGTCGGGAGGAAGCATTCACACTGCCGTCCTCTGGAGTGAAGTCCGGCGAGGCTTCCAGCACTTCGACATCTGCGAGCTCCGCCCCCCTTCCCCATCCCAAATCGACAGTCACCATGGAAACCATTCTCCAGGACACTGACCCCAAAGCTATCTACGCCACGGTCCACAAAGAGCCACGGGGTTCGCCAAAACACAACTCACCGGCGCGCGATTCTCCGGTGACGAGAAGGATGCCTCCGCCGGGTGATCTCAAGCTAGCACGTAGCCTTTCAAAGTCCGACTCCGACCTACTGGTGTCCCCACCCGGTGAGGAAGAGACGGGGTTGGGCAGCCGAAGTGAGTCAGTGTCCAACTGTAGCACCACCAAGAGAAGACTGGAAAAATCACCTTCATTCACTTCAGAATGGGACGAGGTAAGAGCTCCCCCTTGTGGCCTGGATGTACCATCCTTCCTGCATTGTACACAACACACAAATGAATAGGAATAAATCGGAATTTCGAGCACTATAAATTTTGGCTGGAAATTCCATTGATGGCTGAAAGAGAAAATGAGCGGAAAATGCTAAACAATTGAATTGTGTCTTTTGTTATGTATTCTTTAGCACTTTGTTGTTATTTATAAAGATCATAGTTTTAGGAACATCTTTTTTTTTATTTTGGGACAATAGGTTGGTTGATGTTAGTATTGCATTTGAGGAATTTTTAGGTTCACAGCTGTTATTAAAATAATATTCAGTGCTTGAAAAATGATTTCAGCCTAGATTATAAAATATTATTCAATATTCTAGAAGTTGTTTCAGTTTTAGATCACATTTAAAAATATGAAATGAGAAACAAATGACAGTTTTTTTGGGGTGCATCACTTGATGTTAGTATTGCATTTGAGGAATTTTTAGGTTCACAGCTGTTATTAAAATAATATTCAGTGCTTGATTTCAGCCTAGATTATAAAATATTATTCAATATTCTAGAAGTTGTTTCAGTTTTAGATCACATTTAAAAATATGAAATGAGAAACAAATGACAGTTTTTTGGGGTGCATCACTGAAAGTAGATCTTTAATTTAACTACAAGCGATCAAAACCGATGTAATTCACAGAATCTGTTAGTAAAGTCACAGATAATTGTTAGTGGCTGGAGTCCATTGGGAACATTTATGAGATGCAGGGAATGAATGGTAAATGGTGACCTTTCAGTCTGTCATTTCTCATTGTGCAGTGATCATCATGCAAAAACGGCTTCATACAAGCATTCTCTTTTTCAGTTTAAGATCTGATAGTTTTTCTGGAATTTGAAACAGGAGTTCTTTCCATGGACCAGAGAATTGTCCATTTCTGAGGGTGTTAAAGGAACGCTCTGGCTTCAGGACGTCTTTGTTTTTTACATTATTTCCAGTCTTTCAGCATTGTTGTGACAACGTTATGTTATTAACGCCTGTAAACCAGGTAAATTTCACACATTGTCCAAGCATGGACGCTTCCGAGAAAGGGGCTGTTGTAAATTCTTTGTTTACATGGAGGTGAGCAGGTAGTCTGCCAGACTATTGCCTTGAATCAGCAGAAGAACATAAACTTGTCTCCTTCCCGTTGTCTGCATATGTTCATAATGTCAGATGATGAAAAACGGCCAGAAACAGTCTAAACAAAAGCCATCTGCTATGTCTGTACCACTAGGTGCATGACAAGCCTCATATGCTTAGAACAGTAGTCCCACCACAAAAATGATAGTTTGGTTAATAGCACACTTTTTTTTTTTTACAGAAAATTTAATGTAAGTGTTTTAATAAAATTATGAGCTTCACATTTCTGGCTTTAAGTAAACCTTCTAAGTTTTTAATCCTAATTGCAATTTATGTTGTTGATTAAACTTAACTCGGCATGGAACATTCCTTTAAAGATTACATGTGGTTATTTCTTTGAGAAGAATGTGAAAGGAAAGTCTGTAATCCAATCAGAATTAAGCTTCCTATATTACATTAGCTCTGTCTTCAATCTGAAGATCTAGACATTGGATACAAACACTGAGGGACTCGTGCAGAGTTTCCATCACACCCGGTCTTACACTCTTACAGGCGAGACGGCCGCAGGTAATGAAGACCGTTGTCTAACTCACTTAAGTACGCAGAGGAATAGCTGAGAAGCATCAGAGGCTGTGTTTGTTTTTGTCTTGAGGCCTGTTAGATATGTTTGACTCTTTTCTAACACACAAAACAGACCTAACATGAAAAGTGGCTAGCTGAAACCCATCAAATGTCTGTATGTGGCATAATCTGTTGAAATCATTCCATTAAATTGATATTCAGTTGATATTGATAGGGTGAATTTCCATTCATGCCAGCTTTAGGCACCTTCTTTCTCAAACCATTTGTTGAAAAGGAAAAAAAATATTTCTAGTGTGTAACATAAATCTAGGGTAGAGTTGCTTTATACCTTTAAACTGTTTTTGGATTGGCAAAAACTGTGGGTTTCTTAAAGATCAATGCTGTATCCAAGTGTTTCCCTTTTTCATGAACTTATCACCATGCGGATAACCTTTACTCAGTTGGTCAGGAGACATGTCCTCTAACAATAACAGTTTAGTCTGGAAATAGCATGTTGTAGCAACACCTGTGGTGTTTCTGCTTTCTGTTTGGAGACATTCGATGTGAAATGATGAGAGGTCAGGGAGCAGAGAAAACTCACCTGCTGATAACATGTTTGTTTTCTTCATTTGTTGACCTGCTCTTTGTCTGTTGACTGTTTTTCCGATTTTCTTCTCTTCTGCTCTCGTTCTGTCTCTCACGCTGTTCAGCATGTTTCTGTTGCTCATGAGCCAAGCATTTGAGATTTGTGTGGAATTTTTCCAGTGTGAAGAGTTGCTATAAAACACACCTTTCTTATTCTGTGTCCATGTTTGTTACTCTCTCCTGCCCTCTGCTGGAAAGATCTATCTATCTATCTATCTATCTGTCTATCTTGTTTGTTACTCTCTCCTGCCCTCTGATCTATCTATCTATCTGTCTATCTATCTATCTGTCTATCTGTCTGTCTGTCTGTCTGTCTGTCATTCATCTGATCAACATATCTTTTCAGCATATTATTAAGCAACGGGATCTTGTAAAGAAACCGAAGTAGTGGTTCTTGAAGTTGAAGGTCCTGCAGCTTGTGAGAGCCTCAGGATGAGTCTGGTGTGTACGAGCGAGGCAGCCTCAGAGGTTCATGTGCAGAGCTGTTTGTTTGCCGCTTCAGTGAGTTGCAGCAGCGAACTTAGAGCCCAGAGCAAATCATGAAGCTTGATTTGCTTTGCTCCCATTGGATTTGTGCTCTTAAAGGCATAGTAAGTGATTTTTCAAAAACACTTTATAAAACTGATTCGGGCCGAATCGCAAAACAAACTTGTAGCCAATCAGCAATAAGGGGCGTGTCTACTCGTGATGTGGATGAGAGCGCGTTCAGTGCATGGGACGGACATTAGCCGAGCCGAGCGACAGAGAGATAGAGATGGCGGATAAAAAACAAAAGAGGAAAACGTCTGCGGAACGATAAGGCAAGAAGTAGGACCCGTGTAAATATCGGATCAGCTTTCCAGCGCTGGAGAGAACTCAAGGAGCGGAGGCCTGCGATCGGACGCCGAGGTTGCTTTGTTTCTTCTCAATAGGTGAGTAACACCGTGTCTACAACAGCTAAAGTCTGCCTACACTAGACGCGATCAAACGACCGTTGAAAACCATTTGAAATCTGTGTCAGCACGTCATAATTAGAACCCGGCAGCAGTTCCCTCTCGAGCTTTCATGAGACATCACGGAGATAATTCTCTGTTATGGGAACTCCTTCCCTTCCAACCTTTCCTGAAGTATCTCCGTGATGTCTCGTTCCCGCTCTCAGGGAACCGACTGTCGGGGATTTGTTGCGCCGCGCCGTTGACGTCCGTAGACACGGTGTAACATTGGTTTTGCTTTTTTTCACAGAACTAATCGTTGCCTGGGTTGCGTACGTATATGTGGGGCGGAGCTATCAAAATAGGGGCGAGACCCTTTTGGGGTAGAGGCGTATTTGTTTTGGTGATTTCAAATATCAACATTGGCTACCAGAAATCACTTACTCTGCCTTTAATGAACAGGCTTTTATTGACGAGCCTCAGTGATTGCTTGATTTATGTCATATGATGGAATCAACTGATGGAGTCATCATGAAATCAAAATTCACTTTCTTAATACATTGGGCATCCAAAGTCCACATTGAAAAATATTGGATTCAAAGTTAAATTTAAACCTGAAAACAAATCATGCTGTGTAACATTATAATATGCATATGAATGAACATGATATGAAATTTAAATTTTTTTCCCCCTTTTTTTTAATTAATTTTTTTTTTTTTTTTTGTAAAATTGAGATTCAAACTCAAAACTTTTTTTAAAGAAAATCACAAATTGTTTCTTCCACATGTTAATATTAACAGTAAACCTCTGATGTGCATCACCTTGTTTGCTCAAAATTGAGGAATGTTTCATTTTAAGTTTCAATACATTGATCATGTTCATTTCATTACCCCTGTTTTTTGATAATACATTTGTATTAAATCATAAATCCAAAACAATTAAAACACACAACACAGAATTTCTGTAAAAATTACATTTTACATACAACCCTATTATTGCAAAAATGTTGTAAAAATAAATTATCAAATTGATAAAGATCAATTGATTAGATTAGATTTTTGATTATTAATATTTAATTAAACAATTTAAACGGAATCCAGAAAAATTTAAATGGGGGAAAAAAAAAAAGGAATCTTGGAAAAAATAAAACTGGTTCCATAGAGCCCTAAAATGTCATTTTTGTTAAACTTTTAATAAATGGTTGTTAAACTGTGCGAGTTTTATCATTTTAATTAATTAGACATGCTTTTTACAAAAAATTACTCAAATTTAATGTAATCTTTATTATGTAATCTAGAAAAAAAAAAAAAAACTGA
>NW_015635043.1:215-874 GCF_001515625.1 Sinocyclocheilus rhinocerous | reverse complement strand
TGGTTAAAAGTCAGAGCTTTATTTATATGTTTATTGTGTCATTGTATAGTTGTATTAGGCAACGAGAATTCACAGGTTCTGCAATTTCCTGTCCATTATGTGCTTGGTTATTTAATATTTTGATGTTTTCTGCTACCAGAAATGTAGCTTGATTGAGCACGCTGTATCATGTTGAAAACCCACTGCACAGACTTTTGCATTATTCAGGACAGAAAATACAAAATAGACAAAAATTAGGTTTGCTTGTGTCAATAAATGACATTTTAAGTCAGTAAATGTTCCTTCATCAATCAGTGTGCAATCAGTATAGACTGATTAATACTGATGTTTTATTTCAGCTGTTTTGCTACGTTTATGCTAGCATTATATTAGCCGTCTTTGACAAACTCATTTCCTTTGATCACTAGCTATAACGGTGTGGAAATTTGTAAAAGACAGGAAGTGAATAGCTGTTCATGTGCTCTGGCAGATCTGGCAGATGCACAGTATATTGAAAATGAGAAAACTGTGCTGTGGGACAGAGGGATGTCTGATGACTCGGATGACTCGTCTGCCTTCTGATGGATTCTGGATGAGACCGGAATGAAAAAACTTCACTCAGTTTATCCTTAAAGGGGTCATATGATGCGATTTTCAATTTTTCCTTTCTCTTTGAAGTG
>NW_015635043.1:0-187 GCF_001515625.1 Sinocyclocheilus rhinocerous | reverse complement strand
TATAAAAGTTAAGAGTCAGCCACGCCTACCTAAAACGGCTCGTTCTAACACGCCCCCACATGTCTACGTCACGATGTGGGAAGATTTGCATAACGCCGCCCAAATGTTCACGCAAAGAAAGAAGGCGTAACTTTGTGTTTCTTTGTGAAAGTGAAACTACTTTGTTTGGTCTTTCAAAAGAGGACGA
>NW_015635042.1:1205-1942 GCF_001515625.1 Sinocyclocheilus rhinocerous | reverse complement strand
GATTTCGGATAGCCGTTCACAATTTGTTTGTTGGACTGTGTATGTCTTTAAGTGAAGACATATTTTTTGTGATCTGTCATCATAATAGGAATAAATGAAAATTAAGAAATTAAGTTACAGTTTTTCTCTTTGAGATATTTCTTTTAGTGCAACTTTGTGTCTGTCCACAAAGTGCGATCACATGAGGCATCAACACAAAAATTAAGTCTAGCTGTTTTACCCTTAAAACTATTACAACTGAAACAAACCAAACTATTGCACTGAAAGCCGCACATTCTTTAAAGTTTGAGCATGTTAAAGTTTCTACGCTCTTTTAAAGAGTATAGATACATTTCATCCCTAACCTTTTGTGCATTCAAGAGACCAAATCACTAAGAAAGAGAGACAAGCAAGAAAAGAAATGTTTATAATGCATATAGAATTTAGAAAATCTGTTTCATAAACAATTGTGAAAGTTTTTAAATGCGAATTTGTAAATTATATTTTTATTACTCCACTAAATTTAGTCATCTTGTTCAGATAGCAGATGACAATTCACATTTTGTTTGTTTGGCTGTATTTGTTTTAAGACTCCTCGGCAAGTTCATGCTAATCCTTGCATGGGATAGAGAGCATGACGAGTACATACCTATTCATTTAAGAAAATTATTAAACATTTGACTGAACTTTTTATTATTTTGAAAAACCACCATTTCAAATTATTTCCCCTGAGGTGTTTAGCCACAAAATCTTTTACA
>NW_015635042.1:539-932 GCF_001515625.1 Sinocyclocheilus rhinocerous | reverse complement strand
TGTTTATCCACAAAATCTTTTTCATCACAACGACATTAAACATTAAAAAATGTTATCAGTTACTATGGCCATCTTCTTTGACTCAAATAAAGCAACATCTCTGGTGTACGTAAGCATCTACAATGTGTGTGTGTGCTAAACATCTTTGTTTCTCCACTTCTGTCATATTTGTTAGATGTAATGCAAACACATTTGAGAACTATGATGTTCCACACTTTTGTTAAGGTTATAGAAAAAAAAATCAAACAATCTTTACATAGGAATAACCTTTGCACGAAACAAATGGACTAAAAATCATTGAATTACGAAATGCAGAAGTGTTTACCGTATTTGCCACCACAGCAGTTCCACAATCATGACCCCTTCATACCGAAATCCTTTCTTCTGTTCTAT
>NW_015635042.1:0-323 GCF_001515625.1 Sinocyclocheilus rhinocerous | reverse complement strand
AATGCCACTACATCTAGACCTCTTGTTCATATAGCTGATGACGATGTTCACATTTTATTTGTCGTACTCGTTTCTGTCAACAT
This sequence comes from Sinocyclocheilus rhinocerous, assembly GCF_001515625.1. Taxonomy (NCBI): domain Eukaryota; kingdom Metazoa; phylum Chordata; class Actinopteri; order Cypriniformes; family Cyprinidae; genus Sinocyclocheilus; species Sinocyclocheilus rhinocerous. The sequence goes on along the minus strand of NW_015635042.1, from coordinate 240 downwards.
TTCCACTTGACATTAAAGAGTAGGCCTATGTGTACTCCCCTTCGGTCATTAGCATAAGCATCTACCGTGTGCTAAGATTTTTCTGTTTTGTCCAATTTTGGCAGATTTGCTAGAGGGACTATGTCACCTTGTTGTAATGTGATTATGGTTAAGAAGCATAACATTACACTACACACCCTTGAAAATGTTATAAAGATATTCTTTTATACAGGAAATATGTTTGCACAACAGAAATATGTT
>NW_015635041.1:569825-580976 GCF_001515625.1 Sinocyclocheilus rhinocerous | reverse complement strand
GGGAGACGAGACAAAGGTTTCTTTAAGACTTATTTAATCTGCATATAAAACAAAGGAGATATTTGTGTACGTTTCGTGTTTGACTGTTAAAGCGAAAAATGATTTGTTGTTTGTCTTAATAAAGTGGGTGAATTACAAAAACTGGTTAAATTTAAACTTTTTTTTATTGCTCGGTTTTATAAAAATGTCAATAGTTATTGATACCGAATGATGTGAAACATTGTATCGTTGATGCATTTTTTTAGCTATACGCCCAGCTCTTCAAAAAATGTTGAATTTGTCTTTCTGCCAAACATTGATGTGGCATATTATTATTATTATTATTATTATCTGCTTGTGCTTCCAGTTGTGATCCAGTCTTCTGGCGGCCTCAGCAAAGATGACATAGAAAACATGATCAAGAACGCGGAGACGTACGCAGAGGAGGACCGGAGACGCAAGGTAGCGTCTCTAATGTAGCCCGAGGGCTGATGTGCTGCACCTTCAAACCTGTTTGAACTAATCGAAGCGCATTGGTTTTGGGTCACAGGATCGTGTGGAAGCGGTCAACATGGCCGAGGGCATCGTGCACGACAGCGAGTCAAAGATGGAGGAGTTTAAGGAGCAGCTGCCGGCGGAGGAGGTGCGACTGCTGTCTGGAGAGCTGAAGCACACTGTTCTAGAGCAGCTAACGCTTGTGATCTCTCTCTGCAGTGCGACAGACTGAAGGAGGAGGTGGCTAAAGTGCGAGAGCTGCTCTCGCGGAAGGACACGGAGACGGGAGAAAACATCAAGCAAGCGGCCGCAAGCCTGCAGCAGGCCTCGCTCAAGCTCTTCGAGATGGCATACAAGAAGGTCCGCTCTGGCTTTCACTCGCTCTAGCCTGTGCTAAACACTGCTCTCTGACTGAGAAACCTGTGAATCCAGCTGATCTGACCAGCTTTCAGGACACTTCACCTCATTTAAATAGGGAAGAAATCTTAATTGTTCGTTTTATTTTGTTAATCCAAAATTTGGCCTGTTTTGGAAGCACATTACAATTATTTATTATAATAATAATAATAATAATTTTCAATAAATTGACTGTTTTGGAAGAGGATTTAAAAGATTTAAAGTTTCATAATGATAATAGTAAGTTATTATTATTGTTGTTGTTATCATCATCATCTTTTTCAATTTGAGGGTTGAAAGGCACTCTATGGTGATATTGACCCATATGTTAATGTAGACGTTATGCATGTCGTTTATAGACAGTTGTTATTTCATTGCATTGAATAAACGATTTAATGCGCTGCATTCTTTTGCTCATTGCGCCGTCCTGTGGCCTCTTTTTCAATCAGTGGACTGTTTTGGAAGAGCATTAGTTATTTTAAATTAATAATAATAATAATAATATTTCAATAAATTGACTTGGAAGAGCATTATTTAAAATGTAATAATAATGATCATTATTAATTATAAAATAATAATTAAATCTAATAATAAAAATATTATTCAATCAGTGGACTGTTTTGGAAGAGCATTAGTTATTTTAAATTAATAATAATAATAATTACATTTCAATAAATTGACTTGGAAGAGCATTATTTAAAATTTTATTATAATAATCATTATTAATTATAAAATAATTAAATCTAATAATAAAAATATTATTATTCAATCAGTGGACTGTTTTGGTAGAGCATTAGTTATTTTAAATTAATAATAATAATAATTTTTTTTTAATAAATTGGCTGTTTTGGATGAGGATTATTTAAAATGTAATAATAATAGTAGTTGTTGTTAATATTATTATCATCATCATCATCATTTTTTTCAATCAGTGGACTGTTTTGGAAGAGCATTAGTTATTTTAAATTATTAATAATAATAACAATAACATTTAAATAAATTGACTTGGAAGAGCATTATTTAAAATTTAATAATAATCATCATTATTAATTATAAAATAATAATATTCAGTCAGTGGACTGTTTTGGTAAAGCATTAGTAATTTTAAATGAATAATAATAATAATATTTTTAAAATAAATTGGCTGTTTTGGATGAGGATTATTTAAAATGTAATAATAATAGTAGTTGTTAATATTATCATCATCATAATTTTTTTCAATCAGTGGACTGTTTTGGAAGAGCATTAGTTATTTTAAATTATTAATAATAATAATAACATTTCAATAAATTGACTTGGAAGAGCATTATTTAAAATTTTATATTAATCATTATTAATTATAAAATAATTATTAAATCTAATAATAAAAATAATATGATTCAATCAGTGGACTGTTTTGGAAGAGCATTAGTTATTTAAAATGTATTATGATTATTATTATTATTATTCAATCAGCGGACTGCGGAAGAGCATTAGTTATTTTAAAATTATTATTATTCATAATAATAATAATAAAGCTGTTTAATAGTGATCAGGTTTGGTATGTAGATTGTCTGAATGTTACCTGAAATACTGTCTTTCACACTTGATCTTCTTCATTATATTTGTGCAGCTCTGTAGTAATAATAATAATAATAATAAGAGCGTCTGTGTTTGTGTTGGTCAGATGGCGTCGGAGAGGGCAGCAGGAGGAGAGACGGGGGAGAAGGAGGGCCAGCAGTGAAGCCGTCTGCACTGATCTCTCTCACACACACTGTGCTCCTCGTCCCTCTCTTAATGTCACATTCATTCACTGTCTGCTGAGAATAATCTGCCTCGGGCTTGAAGTGAAGTGTGTTGAGTTATCATCCGGGCTTTAATGTGATTACAGACACGACTCATTCCTTTCTTAAACACGTGATTTAATGCTGCTTTGATTTGGGTTTTTGGGAATGAATGAGGCTGAACGTGTGGCTGAACAACGTCTAAGTATTTATAATAGCAGGACTTCAGTGTTTCAATGTTTTCTATTTAAATGGCACAGTCTCTGTTCTGTCCATGGGTTCTGCTTGGAATCCGCTCGTTCGTAAGCTTGTGCACGTGATGGATAATGTTGAAGCAGACGGGAAAGCAAAAGGTAGTTGAGGTGAACCTTTACTAGTGACCTCTGCTTGTTTTATTTAAATCAGTGATGTTCTGTGGTTCATCACAGGAGAATATCCTGGAATCACAGTAGCTCTGTACAAAGGCTGATGTCTGTTGAAATTGTTAAATGCTCATTATGGAATTGAATGATTTGATAGCTTTAAAGAAAGCAATATTGCAACGCAGTCTTTTATAATAAAATAGTTTGAGCTCGTATTTGTGTTGTGTGTGTGTGTGTCTCGGTCAGGCTCGTGAATAAACTCCCTAAAGTTTCAAGGTAATATATTAAAAGATTATTGTTACTTTTGTAATAATACAATTGTACTTTTAAAATGATATATTTTTAACATTGGATGTTATGGTACTAGTATGCCTAAAATTCTTCACTTTAGTTGATTCTTATGGTGAAACGCACGTCCACAGGACGGTGAGAAATTGTAGGCATGTGAAAACGATGTGAACCTGGCACTCGTGAACATTAAAAGCAACATGATGAACGTTTACTGTAAACTGAGACGCTGAAAACTACAGAAGCTCGTTTCCTCCAAAGGATGATTAAAAATAAATAGATAAAAGAGTAATTGTGACTTTTTGTCTCGCAATTTGACACTTTTATTCAGTCATAATTGTAAACTCAGAATTATTTGTATCTATTTGTTTGATTGATTGATTGACGCATGCAGCAGAATAAAAACGGTAATTGCTTTTTATTTCACAATTCAACATTTTTCTAAATTCTGTGAAAAAAAAAATATAATCTCAGAAAAAAATAGATCTGGGTTTCAGATTTCTGATGTATCCTACTTTCTTGCAATTGTGATTTTTCTTCCAACCGCGAGTTTATATCTCACAATTTGGATATTTCACAGAGAATGCATATCTCATAATTCAGACTTTCCTTCTCAGAATAGCGAGTTTATATCTAGCAGTTATTTTTATTTATTTATTTTACTCAGAGTTATAAGAAAAAAATGTCTGAACTGTAAGATAAACAGTCGCTATTACCTTTTTAATTTTTATTTATTTTTTTATATATCCGAAGGCACTGGATCATACGGTGCGCTGGTGTAACTAAACACAGTGCTGCGCTTCGCTCTTAAACACGTGTGTTGAATATTTGTGTTCATTGTTGAGATCATCGAAGGCCTGACAGACAAACACATGCAGATATGTATTAAAACTAAAGAGAAGAAACTTTATTTACATTGAAATATACATTATTACTCTGATTTCTTAAACTTTATTATCATGTTCATTGTTGAGATCATCGAAGGCCTGACAGACAAACACATGCAGATATGTATTCAAACTAAAGAGAAGAAACTATTTACATTGAAATATACATTATTACTCTGATTTCTTAAACTTTATTATCTTTTGTCAGTCCTATTAGATAATGTAATATTGCCTAATTTGCATACTGTAAGAGGTAAATTCACCCACTCGTTTATACGAGCCTTTCATACAGAATGTCGTAAACGCAAATGATTCCTAACAAGGTTTCAAGAGGAAAAAAAAAATCTATCGCTGAGAGCTGAACTTTTATTTTGAAACCGTCTTACGCGAGATCACGGCGTCTGCGTTCGCGCGCGCTAGTCGGAGAGGAGCGCGAGGATCTCCGAGGCGGTGAGCACTGCTTCAGACTCATCTCATACGTTTTATCATCGTGTTATAGCATACCTGAGGACTCGTGTTTGTTCTGATGTTCAGATGCTGTGTAAAACATGTTATGGGTGTGAAAAAAATACAGGAAATACTGTGCAGCAACTCCATATCAAATCTGATAATGAGCGACTGAACGCGACGCGTCAGAACTACAGACTGTTGTTGTTATTATATGAAAAGTACAGTAGCGAAACTAAAAACAATATTACGCGTAATGATGATAAGAACGGTAATTTCAGTGTACAGTAAACTATTAATTATAGTAATATTTCTGTTGTTAATGTAAGAGTCGTGTGCAGACGGGTGTTTGGACAGTCACTGCTAATAGCAGCTAAGCAGTGTCACAGACTCAAAAAGCTGTTTCCAGAGTTAACGAAGTGTTAAATTCCCTGCCTTTAACACGTCGTTAATAACGTGTGCTGTCGTGGTCATTAAAGCACTTAAATATGAATATAAGACTTGTTCGCGAACTTCACAAGTGTTTGATAGCTAATCTAGCGGCTAGCATTAGCAGCTTCCGCAATAACAGTGACACTTGACTCACCTGAGAGTCTGATAAAGCTTCAGTTTCTGATTCCTGTCCCCCTTGGCGATAGAATCATGGGAGGAATGAAATGAGACGGGATTTCTATTGGAAACTAAATTCTATTTTTGATCATCAAGATCCCTTGGGCTTAGTTACAAATGATGATAGCAGTATCAGTGGAGCTCCTGTAAACATTTAATCAGAATTAATTTTTACTGTGATTTGAAACAAGGTCAGTTTGATTTTAAACCATTTAATTCTATTAATTCTTCATAATAACGCACAAATGCAGTTAGAACTGACTACAGCTCTACAACAATTCTGCCAGGAAATACCATACTTATTCAGTTTATTGTTCGTAAGAAATTAATATGTGATATTTAAAAAGCTTTCAGAACATTTATGTTAGTTTTCGTAACCCTCATGTTGTGTTCAGGTCATTTTGACCCAGAGAGGAGTTTATTTTTTCCTGAAGTTGCTAGTTAATGTTTATCACATTAGACTAAAACATGCTGACTTTGCTCACGGAGGGTAATAACAACTTCCCAACATGTACATAAGGTTTGGATGTTTTCCTACCTTGTTACACTTGTGCATAAGCTTAAATGAACTTTTGTTAGGTGCTTAAACTCCGATAAATGAGGCCTATGATCAAAGAGCTCCAGAAAGAAACACAAAACCTGTGCTAATTGAAAGAAAACGAGTTGACAAAAAGATTGAATCCAGAATTTCAGAATAATATAACATAAAGATATTTACTTAGTTTCATTGCCGGAAAGTGAACCAACTCCAGCATAAGGCTAAACACAGCCTAATGTTTTTAATGTGACTCAGTTTGTATTTAACATGATAACAGTTTAATAGAAACATCGTAAGTTACTAATTATATTATGATCGTGTGTGATTGGTTATAACGCACAACACTGTACAAACGCGTGAAAAAAAATATAATGGAACAAATAAGCCCTAATATTAATTAGAGAGTATTACTCGCCTAATAATATTAATAATAATCGTCTTGCTATCGTCAAAGGCATCAACCACAGGCGATATCTCTGACTATCGTCGATACGCGATACTATCGTGGATAGTAGACAACAGTTTCATCATAACAATAACTATAGTAACTCTTTTGGTAGAAACGGTGGATTTACACTTTTGTTCAGCTCAAGCATAAGTAAAGATCATGTTCCATGAAGATATTTTGTAAATTTCCTACCGTAAATATGTCAAAACTTAATTTTTGTTTAGTAATATGCATTAGGGATGTAACTATCAAAATCGCACGATACGATAATATCGCGATATGAAGTCCACGATACGATATTTATTGCGATGTTTATATAAAAAAAAAAAAAAGACAAATGAAGAATTGGAAAAAAATTTGAATTTTTGTACATTTTAAAGTTGAATTATTCTATCTAATGCACATCAAAATTAAGAGCTCCAACCCATGTTCTTAACTAAGAAAACAGATAAAAGTCAGAAAAAGTAGTGCTGTCTAACGATTAATCGCATCCAAAATAAAAGTTGTTGTTTACATAATATATGTGTGTGTACTGTGTATATTTATTATTAGGGGTGTAACGGTTCACAAAATTCAAGGTTCGGTTCGGGGCTAATTGGTTACGTCGCAGTGTTGGAAATATTTCTGTTTTAAACCATGAAGGCGAGCCAATGGATATCACACACAAACAACGTGCAAACAACGTGCTAAGTTACGCCGGTGAACGTCTTAATCTCAGTCAATTCAGTAGACAGAAAGTGAAAGTAAAAACGTAATGACGGAGCTTTCTGCATCTCACGCCACATATTCTCTCAGAGACGACGAGACGAATCTACTTCAACATATGCTGATAACGGTATATAACTAACTGTTTTCATTTATTCCCTTAATATTTCTAATAATACATAGTAAAAAAAAATGAGAAGAAACATAGGCCTATTTTGTGTTAAACAGGTTGTTTTTGAAAGTCGGTATTGCGGGGCAAATTAATTGTAATTTTAATTTAACAATAAAAGTAGGCTAACTTCGTAATAATAATAATAATAATAGGCCTAATAAAAATAAGAATGTAACAGGCCTACATTAATTGGAAATGCCAAATATCTTAATATTGCCAACAATTGATGTTTTTGACAATATCTCAGGCTATCGTCGACACAAGATCATCGTCTTTCGATGCACTCCAGCAAGAGGAGGTTATCGCGGGGCAGACAGTTACATCGTTTGGGCTTCCTTGTTGAGTGCAGTGGCACTGAGAACATTATATTTCACACACTTTAAGCTCTTTTATTTTCCAAATGTAATAGGACTAGTCCAACAAATCGAATCGTTCGGTTTGTAATGTGTACTGAACCGAAAGCCTCGTACCGAATGGTTCAATACGAATGCGTGTATCGTTACACCCCTATTTATTATGTATATATAAATACACATACATTCGTTCTGAGACGCGGAAAACACCGGATCACGAGCTGATCGTCTGAACCAAGTGTGTGCTTCGCTTTGAAACACAGCGCAAACAGACTTGATGAAGGGATTAAGCATTATATAGTATTATACAGTGTGTTTGAGTTCGTTTGACAGATACTGTGCCAAAGCATAATGCCCCAAAACACAACTTTAAAGACATTTTATGTTAGAATAAGAAGTTTAAATATATTTTAAAAACTACACCTTTTTGCCCGAGAAGATCTATTGTTTCATATCATCATGTGACCGCGATAATATCGAGACCGTTTTGCTATCACGATACCACGATGTTGACAATATCGTTACATCCCTAATATGCATTGCTAAGAACTTCATTTGGACAACTTTAAAGATGATTTTCTCAATATTTAGATTTTTTTGCACCCTCAGATTCCAGATTTTCAAATAGTTGTATCTCGGCCAAATATGGTCCTATCCTAACAAACCATACATCAATGGAGAGCTTATTTATTCATGATGCATAAACCTCAGTTTCATAAAATTCATAAAGTTCTCCTGCTCTTGGCCACAGGTGCCACTGCCGAGAGGACGCAGAATGCAGACTATTAAGTGTGTTGTGGTGGGCGATGGGGCAGTGGGCAAGACCTGCCTCCTCATCTCCTACACCACCAACGCCTTTCCCGAGGAGTACATCCCCACCGTGTTCGACAACTACAGCGCTCAGATGAGCGTGGACGGCCGTACGGTCAGCCTCAACCTGTGGGACACGGCGGGGCAGGAGGAGTACGACCGCCTGCGCACACTCTCCTACCCGCAGACCAACGTCTTCATCATCTGCTTCTCCATCGGCAGCCCCTCGTCCTTCGCCAATGTACGGCACAAGTGGCACCCCGAGGTGTCCCACCACTGCCCCAGCGTTCCCATCCTGCTGGTGGGCACCAAGCGGGACCTGCGCTCGGACGCGGAGACGCTGAAGAAGCTGAAGGAGCAGGGCCTGGTGCCCACCTCTCTCCAGCAGGGCGGCGCTCTGGCCAAGCAGATCGGCGCTGTCAAGTACATGGAGTGCTCTGCCCTGCTGCAGGAGGGAGTGCGGGAGGTGTTTGTGGAGGCCGTGCGCGCCGTGCTCTACCCCGTTACCAAAAAACACGCCAAGAAGTGTGTGCTCTTATAGTCGGCCGTGACAGAGATGAACTTGTGAACAAGCTGCGCAGCCGCTCTCGCTCTTTTCTTCGTCTCTCATTGCCTTGTAAATCTGTCTGTTGAAGTTGCTTGCCTGTTTTTTTTTTTAATTGTTGTTGTTGTTGATTAATAACAGTTTGTTGCCAGTAGGGGCGCGACGATAAATCAATTAGATTCTGCGATTTTCCGAATGCATCGCGATTCTCTCTTGAATTGATTCTGATTCTTAGTTCTGAACAGCAGATGGCGCTGCGTGCTTCAGAAACAGCTAAACTCTGCTCGCTTCCAGTTCCTTACTCGCACACCACTTGAACATAAAGTAATCATTCATAAAGTTCTTAAAGGTTGAAGCGAATTACAGTGGGCTGTGTTTACATTAATCTCATGTCATAAAAGCTGAGGTGCAAGTGCATTTAACCACTTACATGACTCAACCGAAAGCACAAGCGCTCTTCTTCGTGAGCATTTGAGTGTGCGGTTAAAAACTAGCCTAGAGCGCCATCTGCTGTTAAAAACTAAGCTCAGAATCGCGATGCATTCGGAAAATCGCGGAATTGATCCATGAATGGATTTATCGTCGCACCCCTCGTTGCCAGGTCCACTCGATGTACGATACATTAGATCAGCGATGTCCATGTCTGTCAGGAACGTGTGAGCTTTCTACTGCCTTGACTCGCGGCGTCCTGTGCGTTTAGATCAATGTGCAATATAATGAAGACTGAACGAGGTCCACACATCAGACTTACGTTTACAGATATCCCAGCCAAATCTTTGATGTGCCTTCAGAATGATTTTTTAATACGCGTATTGTGTTTGATCCATAGCTGTTCAGCGATATTTCGGTAGGTTGTGTAAAATGGATTGTTTGGGTTGCACTGTGTGGATTTCATGTAGAAAACTGCGGGATATATTTGACTCCAAAATCAAAAGAAAAAATATACTTTCCATAAAGAAATGAAATCTTTTTAAGGAGCATTACGATTTTTTTTTTAATGCAAAAAAGTTTTTTTTCCCCAAAGAAAGTCACTTCTCCAGAAACAATGACTGATTTTTTTAATTATTATTTTTTTTTATATATATATGCATATATAGTACTACAAATACTGTAATGCTGTACATTTCCAGTTATATTTTACAAATGCAAAACGTCTTAATGGTCCAAAACTAGATATTTTTAATGCTGAATATATTTCCTTAGTTGTGATTTTGGGGTTAAATATGACCCTGAAGCTTTGTTCGATTAACCCATCATCCTGAGAATCGTGCCTTACGTGCTTTTTTATAAAGGGCTGCGTCCCGCTGCTAAACAAAAGTGTTCGTACTGTTGTTGTGATAGCAGATTTAAGCATTGGCCCGTATCTTCCTCTTCAGAGACAATCCAGTTACTCTGCATGCCTTACTGGAGTTCACCATAAAGCCTCTAATCTGTGATTGTGCCTCGGTGTGTAGCGCTCCATGAGAGTCGCTGCTCATTTAGAGATCGTCAGCGAACACCAAAACGCCGACGAGTCTTTCCAGCCCGAAGGCATGCTAATCCACCGGGTCCAGAGTACAACCCCTGCCAAGATCTCTCGTCTCATTCGAAGGCGGTTGTTTGGGTTTATGTTATTGTTAACCAACGAGTTTTATTTTTGGTTGTGCATGTTCAATAACAGGCCCGATGTTGTCCGTCATGTTACCCAACAACACTGGCCGCTGTATTTCAATATCCTTATCTCACGTACATCAGCATTTTAAGATACCAGATGATTTCCAGTGTTGCTGTTGTCATAGAGGTGTCTCTGCATCTCAGCGCAGTGAATATAACGGTCGCTGAGATGTGATGGTTTACCCGCTGGTACGTGTGTGATTTAGCTTTCAGAACTGGAAGTCGTGGTTAAACATTTTGCAAAACTGACGTGTGTGGAAACCTGTGACTAGACAGCCAATGCTTTATAACTGAAACTTAAAAAAAAAAAAAATTTGCTTTGTGTTTTTAACTTGCTTTTTCTGAACTGTCTGCCAAACTTGGCCAAAGAGTGCCTTTGGATACAAAGAGATATGTTGTGGAGTAACTGGACTCGTGCATGTTAACATTTAACGAGTCTTAGCAATCACAGTGTTTCTGTTAAACAGTGTTTAATCATTCCTTACTTTGAATTCAGTTGCCAAACTGGATGTAAGTGCTGTGCTGTGTAAGGGAAGTGAAATCTGTGCAAAATCACTATTAGGTGTGCTGCTGGTAAACGGCGAGTGATTGTGACCGTGAACCGCTTTCAGTTTCATCTTTCAGAGTAATAGTGCGGCTTCACATGTGTGTCTATGGTATGTGGTACTACATATATATATATATATATATATATATATATAC
>NW_015635041.1:557152-569727 GCF_001515625.1 Sinocyclocheilus rhinocerous | reverse complement strand
ATGGAATGTGGTACTACATATATATATATATATATATATATATATATATATACACTGGGAACTCGATTTCTGTCAAAATGGCCTTTTTATAACCAAAATAAATTGTATAAATGAACTAACCGTGAAATTATTTAAAATGATGCTAAATAAATGTTGACACTCCTTTGACTGGTGTGTGTTATGATTGAAGTGCTCTGTATTTGGGATTGGTCTGTGCTCCTGACATAGACAGAGGAGTTGCATCAGAGCGCAGGACGCTGCTAAAGTGCAGCACATGTTCTTACTTAAGATAGTTTCCGCTGCTGCCGCCGTGCACAAGCCACAACAAAGAGCTGATAGATATCGAGACGCTGCAAGCAGCTCCAGTGCACACTTCATTTCACAAGAGCATGGGGCAGGCCTGAGTCAGATAGATGCATTGCTTTGTGCTGCTGTTTCAGAGGTTTTCACACTTCAGCTGCAAAACAGACACGCCGTGTGTGCTTTCTATTCGCATTTATTTTGGGAAATAGATTTGAGTTACATTTGGAAAGATTACTTGTTTGGATGCATGCAATGGTTGCAATGTCTCATAACTCTAATGCGCTGCACTTTATGCAATTTAGTAACTATTTTAATTTGATGGCTTCCACTAGGTGGCACCAAAGACATCTGTGCAGGAATAGACTAATTCATACAGTTTTCTGTTCAGGTAAAAAATATATAAATACTCTCTTGAGCCAGTGTTTCTGTGACTCGAGCGGTTTCACCGAGAAGCAGAATAAGATTCAGAATAAATCAACCGTGTGTTTCTAGAATGTTCACATTTGAAAAACTAGTATTTTTAATAGGTTTTCCCTAGTAAAAAGTAATGTTTAAAATGCATTTATTTCATGCTAGGTATAGTTCAAATCATATTTACTGACATATCACTCAAGACTTACTGATATAGAAATTATAATTAAACTTTATTTGGAGTAGCCTACTACTCGTGCACAACCCACATTTCCTAATATTAAGCCTAAAATGAGTTTTAATGTCACTGTTGATGAGGATTGTATGATATTTGAATAACAAAGGTCTTTAAATGCAAGATATTTAAAGTATACTCGCAATAGTTCCACAATCAAATCTACTTCAGTATATCTTTTAGTTGGACTTCAGCACAATTAAAGTACATTAAGCACAAAATGAGTTATTCCGATATAGCAGACGTGAACAATACCAGTTTAGTATACTAATAGAACAATTGCAGGGTATTTTATTAAGCACATAAATATGTAAATGCATTTGTAGTATTCTTAGCACTAAATAAATGTATTTCAAATACATTTTAGTATGTTTATTTTTCACTAGGGTTATTTTTGATACAAAATCTAAAATGTCCATTCATATTTGTCTTACTTTGAATACACAACAACACCGATATTAATCATTATTTAACAGATGCTTTTAATAACTGCAGCGTGTGCACATGAAAGTGTGACGTCAGTAATTAAACCCAGCGTCAGTGCAAACTAATCTAAAATATACCTGACTAGCCAGCTAAACCGGCTTCATGGTACATGTTACGAAAAGGTCCATCTGGGGTGTGCCTTCTGTGATGTCATTTCCTGTTTTCTTTCCAATGTACAGTAACAGCTTTGTGCAACAGTCATAAATAGCAAATGTGTATTATTTTTCAAGAAATAATAAAGCGTTGCTAAACATTTTTTTTTTTTTTTCACCTTTTGTGTGATCACAGAATGCTAATACTACCTTAACACATTTTCAAGCCTTCTAATATATATATATATATATTAGGGGTGCAACAGTTCAACTTACGGTTCGGTTTGTGTCACCGTTTTAGAGTCATGGTTCTACCATACCGTGCTATGTTTTGGGAAAAACCTATACTGTCAAATAAAAACCATCATTCTTAATGCCACAATAGACCTCCACAAGTTCAAGTTTGTTAAAAGGACATAATGTGACGGATATACTGCAGGAGTGAGAGATGATGCTCCTCTAATGAAGGACCCCAGCGAGTGAACACATCATGCTGGGCCCCAAACACAGTTTTATTCAGAAGATGTTCATCATGTACAAGGCCACTGATAAGCCACTCGTCTACTTCTTTGCCTTCATATTTCAAGCAGCTGGAGAGACTACAACTCTTCCTTCCCATGTAATGCTGGTGAGACACACCTTGATCAATATCACACCGTCTTCATTCATCACAGGCCCCTGCCTGAGCACGCTTTCTCCCAAGGGTCGTTCTGTTTGCTCTCTGTCACTGATGGAGCTTGGGTTCTGTGCCACTTTGGCTTGACCTGAACTGAATTGAGCTGGATGATGGAACTGTTGTCTTCTGTGGAGCTGCTTTATAGGCAGATCAAACTCATTCATAATTCATGAATTTTGCAACATCGACACTGAATAACTGAATAATGACACTGTTGTCGTATACAGCTGCTTTACAGCAGAGCCGCATTTGTGAAGTTTAAAAAGTTGCTCATTTAAGTCCTGAGCAAAATTAGAATAATACATAAAACATTTGCGTATAAAACTATGTTTTCTGTTCAAGAGAATAAAATCAGAAGCTAACACAAACTTGCTGCAACCGAGGAAACCTGTGGCTCTTTTTTTTCTCCTTCATAACATAAGAATTGACTTGTGCCAGAGGAAACACAGTAACAAACACTGTCATGGTATCTTGTGTTCGGATGCCTGATGTTTGGGAATACAATCCTGTGAGACAGTTATGGGAAGTCATTATACCAGATCATTTTTGATGACAGACTTTGGCTCAGGCATTTCAAAATGATTAAAATAACATTTGAGATGGTGTGTGAAGAGATCGGTACACTGGTTAGTCCAGTCTTCCAGTCACATGATCTATTGAGGCAAAGTCACATGACTTTGTTTTGATGCACATGGAGGACATACAATGTGTTCCCATCATAGTTTATTTGCATGTCTTCTTATCGGACAATATATATATATATGTATATATCCAACTCAATTGAGGGCATATGTTTTTTTATGCACATTTTTAGCTTTTATGCACATCTTTGCATTTCCATTCAGCATTTTTTAAGTTATATTCCAAATTTGCATACAAATAGATGCAAACATAGCTGGTTCTGTTACTTTCCTGTTTAATCCTGTGAAGCTGCTTTGAAACAATCTCTATTATATAAACCACTATAAAAGCAAAGGTGACTCGATGTCCTGAAACACATCCGCGCCACTGAGACGTGTGTGAAGCTGGGAGTGATTCCACAATATTTCACCTACAAATGTAAATCCTTCTCCTCATTAAGGTTGTGCAGTTGCTTGTTGTCTGTTGTTTTCTCATAGCAGTCCAGATGGAAGGCTTGAGCGTCGTCTGTGAATTGTTCGAGGCTGCGACTGACAGACAGACAGCTGTCCTGACAAATCTGACTCAATAATAAACACTGACGCAGACCTGCTCGAGTCAACAAAGCTGTCCACACTGCAGTCTGCAGCACAGAAAACTATCAGTTACTCTTATAACTAATGTCCCAACAATCCACTTACAATGAGTTGTCTACATGGCAAGTGTGTAAAAACAAACTGGAATGTTTACAGTGTATTCATGAGGCTTTCCTGCATTGTGTTGCTTGCTGTGTGAGCTGTGCCTTTATCTTGACTGCAAACTCAATTTGATCCTCTGCAGGGCAGCTTTGTGGGCATCTGTGAGACTCGACTCGAGAGAGACACAGTGCAGCCCTGCATTCAGCTTAGCTTATCCATCAAATACAGAGCAGAGGAGAGACAGAGTCCCATATTCCCTGTGTTATAGGGACCAAATGTCCCCACAAGGACATTTTTTGGTCCCCATGAGGAAACAAGCTTTACACAGAATTAAATTTTTTGAAAATCTTTGAAAATACAGTATAGAAATCATTACACCTATGGAATGAACCCATAAAATATGGAAACCTGTGTGTGTGTGTGTGAGAGAGAGAGAGAGATAGTGTGTGTGTGTGTGCGCGTGTGTGTGTGTGTGTGTGTGTGTGTGTGTGGGAGAGAGAGAGAGAGAGAGTGTGTGTGTGTGTGTGTGTGTGTGAGAGAGAGAGCGTGTGTGTGTGTGTGTGTGTGTGTGTGTGTGTGTGATTTTTTTATCACACACACGCTTTTTTTATCCACTAGATGTCAGTGTTACATTATATTTTAATATTTTGTTTAAAATCTATTTCGTTGTGTGTATTTTATTGGTAGGCTACTTTCTAAATTTAACAATCTGAATGTTGTTTAGGAAATTCATTATTGAAAATGTATGATTAACACATCAAGTAACGTGAACAGAAAACAACGCCAAAACATGCATAATACTGTTAGTAACAACAATAATTATGTTAATAGTAGATGAATAAGGCGATTAACAATAAAACTTATATATATATATATATTTTATTAATGTAAGTGAATATAAAATAAATATATGGAAATCAACACAGAGATAGGCTACATAAGTAATTAGCCTTCATTCTTCATAAATCACAAAGTAAACAAAGTTTTATGAAATGCCTCAAAATGTATTGTTCTTGTATTGTAGAAACAATAAAGTATAATAAATTACAATGAAAAAGACTAGGTGTAGAAACGAGTCTCATGAAGTATGTGCGGATGATGCGGGGGCGGGGCTAGCGCTGATGACGTCACAGCGCAGGGGCGTGGCCGGCTCGCGGGAATATTATGGTCCGGTTGCAGAGCGCGCAGAGAGAAGCGAGAGCAAAGCCATCATGAGGCTTTATCATTCACATCTGTTTCTTCAGTGGACATTTTCGTGACAACACCTGACATTTACTCACAGATGGCTCTTTAGACGGCATTTTTCCACACTGCGTGTTCCGTGAGACTTACGGTAGGTTCGTGTGAACTGGACGTTGTCTGTATGTCTGGGACCTTCGATTATAGACAAATGAAAGGGACATCATCTGAAAAGTCAGTTTTTGCTTGGCAGCGTTTGACATCGGCGAGCTTTTCTGAGCCACGTGTGCTTAATTTATATTTTTAAAACTCATTACTGAAGGATTATTATGCGTAAGCTGTTCACTGGGATATATCTGACACTACAATATTGATATTTTAAACTCAACTCACATTTAGTGTAAAGTTCTGTTCCTAAATTGACTTTTTATAAAACTTTAACCAAGTATTATCTTATCTTTAGTAAACATGGCTTTACCTGACAATGCTATTAGCCTTCCTGTCCAGGAACTGGCCTTTCCGGAAATTATCGAGCTGAACGTCGGGGGTCAGGTGTATATCACCCGCTACTCGACTTTAACAAGTGTGCCGGACTCACTTCTGTGGGAGATGTTCAGCCAGAAGAGCACCGAGAGCTTGGCGCGCGACACCAAGGGTCGTTATTTCGTCGACAGAGACGGATTCCTGTTCCGTTATATTCTGGATTACATGCGAGACCGGCAGCTCGTCCTTCCGGACCATTTCCCGGAGCGAGGACGGCTGCAGCGAGAGGCTGAGTTCTTCAACCTGCCTGAGCTTGTTAAGCTGTTGGCACCAAAGCTCAGCAAGCAGAACTCTCTGGGCGACGAGGGCTGCCAGAGCGACCCCGAGGAGCCCTCGCCAGGGGCCGACGTCGGGGCCGTTGCCTGCTCCAGCGACGGAAAGTGCTCCGGGTTCATCACCATCGGCTACCGGGGCTCCTACACTCTCGGCCGTGATAGCCAAACAGACGCCAAGTTCCGGCGAGTGGCTCGGATTATGGTGTGTGGGAAAACGTCTCTCGCTAAGGAGGTTTTCGGGGAAACGTTGAACGAGAGCCGCGACCCCGATCGCCCGCCTGAGCGCTACACGGCGCGCTATTACCTAAAGTTTACTTTCTTGGAGCAGGCTTTCGACCGGTTAGCCGATGCCGGCTTCCACATGGTGGCCTGCAACTCCACGGGGACGTGCGCCTTCGCTCACGAGCAGACCGACGACAAAATCTGGGCCAGCTACACCGAATACGTATTCTACCGTGAGTGATCCTAAACCCTGCCTCCCGAGCCAGAGATCATCTGCAATAGATGTAGAAGCTTGTCCATCAGACTTTCCCACACCAGAGCCCCTAATGCCTCTTCCCCGCGGCGCTCGAGTAACCTTTCTTCCCTCCAAATCTTCCCCTCACCGAGAGACTGCCTTCCCCTTGCTCAGCTTTTGATGCTGTTGTCGATGTGTTTAGTCGAGCTAAAAGTTGGGGATGAACTGCTAAACTAGGCTTGAGCCATTC
This sequence comes from Sinocyclocheilus rhinocerous, assembly GCF_001515625.1. Classification (NCBI taxonomy): domain Eukaryota; kingdom Metazoa; phylum Chordata; class Actinopteri; order Cypriniformes; family Cyprinidae; genus Sinocyclocheilus; species Sinocyclocheilus rhinocerous. The sequence goes on along the minus strand of NW_015635041.1, from coordinate 563,504 downwards.
GAAAGGGCTTCTCTTATGTCGGACAAATTATAAAGCTTTTGAGTTGTTCGTGATGCGAAATAGAGATGTGATAGATTATGTAATTTGGGTCATTATTATTGTATCTAACCCTTTAAAAGGAGAGAGAATCCACTAGGGTATAAAACCATCTTTATGGATAAATGCAGACCAAAAGATGAAACCATGCAGACCATTTCAATTGGAAAAGCTGTTTTGCATTGAATAGCCTTTATTAATGTGTTAAACTATTTTTAACTAGCATTAATGAATAGTGTCAAAGCAGGTTTGGATTTAGTAAGCATTAATAAAAAAGCACCTGAAAGTGCTGTATTGGCTGTGTTATTAAGCTTTCTGTGTTTTTCTTGTGTAAGACTAGAGGATACGAGTCCAAACACTGTGCTCCGAACACTCAAGTTTTATTTTTAGGTCCACCTGAGTTTCCAGTTAGCTATACTGCATCTTGTTGTTGCCTGCCATCTGTGTAAATTCTTTCATATGCTTATATTATTGTTGTTTATTAAGTTAAATGCTTCACATTTTAATTTATCGTGTTAAAATGTAAAGATGCATATATTTAAATTAATTATTCAAGTGCATTTAGTAATTGATGTTGCCATAGCCTGTTATGAAACACCGTATATTTTTTAATCACGCAAATGATATTAGTTAAGTAGATATTTTCTTCTTCATTAAACGCAGTGCCGTTGTTTGACACCGAGTTAGACGGCGACTTTTAGAGCTTTAAATTTCAGGTATTTCCATTGTAACCTCAGGCCAGAATTGCCATTAACTCAAACACAGGCACAAAATCTCACAGTTATGAGATGTCATTTGAGATAATACATATCAACCAGTAATTTATTTTATGTCAATCAGAAATGCACTTAATCCCTTAATCGTACTTTCCTGATGTTGTGTTTTAAAGGTTATGTCCGGGCATTGTTTAAAGTGCTAGCCTCAAAGTGTCTTTATGAAAGCATGCATTATTCATCGAGTATATTGTCCTAAATATAAAACCAGTGTATGTATTCAATGTATTTGCACATTATCAAAACAGGCCAAAATGATATACAAACACACTTCCTGATATATCAATGAAATGAAATCAAACTTCAGTTAAAGCAACAGTTAATGCTCTATTTAGACAAGCTAGTCTTTCATGTCTCAGTTTCAGTGCCTCATTCACCAGAGAAATTTCTACATTGAAGGCCATTTTTGCAAGCATAAAAGATTAAGACTACACTGTAAAAAATAACAGAAAAAGTACTGGCAGCTCATTACACACGTCATTATCCATTAATTTTACGGACATTTCTGTTAACCCTAAAACACAATGCAATGAAGTGTAAAATTCAAAATACTGGTAAAGCACCTGTAAAAAATATATACGGAAAAAAATCCTTCAAATTATACAGTATTGTGCCCTATTTTTACAGATTTTGTTTTTAGTGTGTAGTAATAAAAGTCAGAATCAGAATGAGATTCACTAAAATATATATATATATTTAAATGTGTATTCTGTCATATGCATTCTGATAGCATTTTTGCAGGGTGAATATTGATACTGCGTAGATCTGCGTTGCTCAGTGAAAGTTAAAGGGGAAATGGAAGCATTACATCAGATTATTAAATCTTTCTCCCCCCAAAGTCTCTTCTCCACTGAGTCCTCTGTTATCACGCTGCTTCCCAATTTCTCTCTTTCATTTTGCTCTCTCGTTCCCTCCGCGGAGACTTCAAAGCGTGAACATAGGCGAGGCCAGAATGAAAACCATGCAGGACAAACCTATAACCAGCTCAGTCAAAGCAGATTACCCAACCAGCCTTTGTGTTGCTGTGTCTAATCCATCTAATTAAGTTTGCGCTGGCACGCTGAGCAGCTCGCATTGTACTCCAGTGAGGAACTAGGGAAAAACATATTTAAATATCTTTTCAGCTCAGCAAATATAGAGATCGCTGATACAAGAGCTGAAATGATCCAGATGTCTGACACATTAACATGCCTTGTTATACGATGAGAGATAGATGTAGATGTACAGGTAACCAATATCAACATCACCTAAACATAGTCAACCATCTAAAACACTGCTGCATGGATTTATAGATCCTGGTATTAAATGTAATTAATTTAAAAACAATAAACCCAAGTAACATCACAGACAATGTGTCGGAGACGTCCTAAAAAAAAAAAAAAAAGATTTGGAGCACCAACTTTTCACAATTCCTGTTTTACTTGTAAATGTGTTACACCACAGAAGTCAAATGGGTTAGGAATGACAACTTATTTGAGTGTTTGTAGATGCATAGCACATCTGAGCTCTGTGCAATAGCTAAATGGTGTAGTGATTTGTGACCGTAAAAAGCCGATCCTTCAGTCTGGCCAGTGGTGTAATTGTTGCATTGTGCGCTGGTGTTATTTATAGGGTCCAGGCACAGCTATTAAGCAGCCGTTCTGCCTCCCTATAACTCCAAAGGCATAATCATAATAGGCACTAAGGGGGATATATCCCCCCAATCATAATAGGATTTTTCCATTTGATTTACTGGAATCATTAATGTCTTCGGTCGAAGGCACACACAGCTCTTGATGTGTGGAGGGGGTGATGATGCCTCGATCGGTCAGCTTTACTAATTAAAAGAGGCAGTGAGGGAGAGGGACTTGAAACTGATCTGCTGACGTTGAGAAAGAGAGGCAGAACCTCTTTAGCCCCTGAACCGATAACCCGTGCTGTTCGGTCGTTGTTTCATTTCTGTTTTAAAATGTGACAATTTCCTGCCTTTCTGGGTTTGCTCCAGAGTAACAGATCTGAACACTCCAGAAGAGACTATGTCTCAAACCCAGTTCATTTTGTAATAATTCATTATGGACACTCATGATCTGAGCTACTAGTCCGATAATCCTCAAGGAATGTAAAGATTGGTATTGCAATATCTGTCATGAATTGGAAACGGCAATCCACAGGGACCCTAATGGTGTCAAATAAGAATCCAATAATATCACTCAAACTGAAATGCTTATTGTTTAGTGCAACAGAATCTTTATCTATTTGTAGCTGATGATTGGAGGATTCTTATATGTTGCTATTACAAACCTTTGGCTCCATGTTATGATAGAAATTGCTTTAACATTCCTGTACATTCCCTTTCGCTGTTGCTGCATTTTAAAATTGTCTTTTGGTTTCGTGGCAATGTCACACTGGAGATTTCAGTGCAGAATCAGGCTCCTTTGAGCAGAGTTCAGTTAGTAGGGTTGGTGTGAAAGAGTTTGTCCACTAGGAATGAGGACATTTTGGGCTACAGTTCAGGTGGTATGGTTCACAGTTGAAACCGATCCTAACTTGATGATGTATACTTTGCATTTTGCAATCTTTGCATGCTCCCAGTTACATTATATAAAACTATAATATAATCATAGTATGATGCATTCCTCCTGTTGCTTGTCTATAAATAAATTGCTTTCAGAGTACCTCACATTCTTTGCATCTCTTGCATCCATTGATCTGTGCAAATAATTCACAAATACTTCAATAATACAGTGAACTTGGTGTCTTTGCCTCCTGAGATACAGTAGTAAATGGTTGCAGCTACATACTCCTAATGATGATGCAAAAATACCACAGTTAACAACCAAATAACATACAATGAAAGAAGACCTGTGGGGACAGAAGGATGTAGGTGGATTTGAACTCGGGTTCAGATTGAGCAACTGAACCATTAAAGAAAGCAACAGAAAATAGCATTTTAAACAAGAGAGCATTTTAAACAAGTAGAGAATGAGACATATGGTAGTATGACAGAGCTATAAAGTGTCTCTTTCCATCCTATGGGAACCAGGGTCACATACATAACCGTTCCCTTTCATAGGTTCACTCAGTACATCAGTAGCTGATGCTATGGCAACACTATACCACAGTGCCATACTACAAAGAGATTGCCAGTTTATCTGCCTGTGAACACATACAGGCTTAAAAAAGGAAAATGAACTGACACGTGTTCAGACAGATGAACCTTGGGAACCAGTAGTCAAGTCCATGTCCAGATTATTAAATCATACAAATTTCCTCCAAAGATGAACCCTTAGATAATGCTTGTAGAAGTGTGACCCTGAATCCCAAGAGGCAAAATTAACATGCATGCCTCATAAACAAGAGAAATCACATCCTTCACCAAATGCAACATCTTTTGTTTCCTAGCAGCAACACCCCTGTGGCGGCCATCAAAGCAAGCAAACAGCTGATCATATTTATGCCACTGGTTTGTGCATTCAATGAAAATTCGTAGGAAAAAGCCAATGCAGTCTTTCAGTCTTCTGCGACTCAAAGGGCGAAGGAGAAACACTACATCCTGAGAGTCAAATAAAATGAAAGCGACCTTAGGTAAGTAACCTAGGTTGGTTGCAACAAAACCTTCACCAGACCAGGAGCAAAATCCATATAGGATGGGCTAACCAATCAGACCTGTAAATCGTCAACCCAACAACAATGTCAATGTCAAGGCCAACAACAAGACCATGACGCGATTAGTTTAGCAACAGGATTGGGCACCCCTATTCTAGCATATCTCTGCTCCACCAAGCTAGAAAAGGCCTAACAGGTAATCCTTAAAAAATGGTGAGGCAAATGAGCACTACAACTAGCCGAGAAGCATTAGTCAACTGTGCTTCTAGCTGGGCTGGGGCTGGCTCCTGCCAGTCCAAAAAGCTCTTCGTAAGCCAGAGAGCGAAGCACTTTCACTAGGGGTGCTTTTGCATACCTTGGTGGGTGGTGCTTGCGGCATTGGCCAGTGAATTGCTGTAATTCTACACAGGCTTTTGGGGGGTTTGCCCATAGCTGAGTGAACCTATTAAAGGAGACGAAGTGAAGACAGTGTCACGTTTGAAATTGTTTCTATTGCTGAACTAGAAGCAAGCGTGCTGGGAATCACCTCAACCATCTGGAGCCTGGAGTCTTTAATCGGCCCTCTAATAGTCAATAATCTCCAGAAATCTCTATCCTCCGTAGCCCGACCCAAAGAGATTTACAAGGAGGGGCGCTTACCTCTGACTGACATGCTGTGCGACTTGTGCAACTTCACAGCTTTATACTGGGCGGTCCTGCACTGCAGTGTTACTTGCTAACATTAGAAATTTGGATTTTAGCTAGGCTACTGTTTATTTTCAATCAGTCCGTAACTGCTGCTTACATTCACACACATAGTGCGAGTCAGATTGAGGCTGGCATGTGTGTAATGCGTTAAGAATCCATCATGGTACAGGCAGCTGTCACTGCAGATAAACAAGAGACTCTGGGAGAAAGTTCAAAGAGAATCCAAAGACAAATATTGACACAGTGGGATTAATTACAGCCCACGTCTGCATTGTTCAGAAACACTTGAGGGAATGGAGATGAGAATTTCACAGATGGAGGAACATGTACAGCAATACAATGATACTTCACCCGCGGCGGTTAGTTTTCTGTTTCTTGTTTGATCTCTCTGCACTGTCCTTCAACCCCAAATAGACTTCATAAACCCTCTGCAGCAACATTGCAAGACTTGTTCAAAGCAATAAAACATACATTTTACACTCAAATATGGAATAATCCAGCAAGTTTATAAGGAAAATATCTACATTAGAATACCTGAATGAATCTTCCAGTATGCCAAATCCACACAACATGGTAACTGACTTCTGACACCAGTGCTGACCAATTTAAATAAGTCTTTTATCTAAATACATTATTTAACCTTTTTTGATCGAAAAATGTCAACATTCATTGTATTATACGCTTGTGTAAATTTGACTAAATATGGGTCTTTGTGAGCTACAATGTTTAATATTATCTCTACTGCAGAACTTGCTGAATCAATACAATCAATGAAATTTATAAATGATTTTTAGAGATCATAACAGTTGAGCTGTAGAGCTCTATGCATTTTCGGGTTCAGTGAGGTAAAAGAATATTCCAGGATATTCCAAGAATATCCCTTGGCTTCTATATCGCCATCTGTAGTTAAAGGAACACTCCACTAATTAAGAAAATAGGCTAATTTTCCAACTCCCCTAGAGTTAAACAGTTGATTTTTACCGTTTTCGAATCCATTCAGCCGATCTCCGGGTCTGGCGGTAGCACTTTTAGCTGTAGCTTAGCATAGATCATTGAATCTGATTAGACCGTTAGCATCTCGTTCAAAAATGACCAAAGAGTTTCTATATTTTTTTTTCTAGAAATCTAGAAATCAACCTTACTTTGAATGTTAAATAACATCTTGAACTGAGTTGTTGCTTCATGAGCATGACTGTGTTGATGATTTTTCACATTCATGGCTGCACACACACACACACACACACACACACACACACACACACACACACACA
>NW_015635041.1:552202-557007 GCF_001515625.1 Sinocyclocheilus rhinocerous | reverse complement strand
AGGAAAAATATAGAAACTCTTTGGTCATTTTTGAGCGAGATGCTAACGGTCTAATCAGATTCAATGATCTATGCTAAGCTAAGCTAAAAGTGTTACCGCCAGACCCGGAGATCGGCTGAATGGATTAGAAAACGGTAAAACTCAACTGTTTAACTCTATATAGTTCTTTAGCACTGCTCTTCTGCGCAGGTGAATCTGTTGGTTTGAGGGGTCTTCATGGTTACTGGGGATCATCATCAGTTGGAAAAAAGGTCATATGAATAAGTAAATATCATATCAAAATCCACTGTGGTTTGGATGTTGTCTTGGCACAGGCTTTCTCTTAGAACTCTCCATGATAAATGCTGGCTGACTAGTTCAAATTTTTATACAACAACACTATTTATTCTAGCAAAAACCTATAACTGCTCCTTGGCAGCCACACAAACGATAAAGTTAGCCTGGAATTTATTGGGTAGACACAAACGCTTCACAGCTAAACTTCTTTTTATGGGGGCATTTTTCACCTTTATTCACATAGTACAATATACAGTGGACATAAAGCGGTGTGTGTGTGTGTGTGAGAGAGAGAGAGAGAGGGGAGGGATGGGATTGGAAAGGGTTGCAAAAAGGTGGAACATTTCCAGTAAATTTTGGAAACTTTTCAGGATTTTTTGGAATCTTCCAGGGATTTTTGGAAAGAGGCTATTGGCTTTGACCAAAGCTGTTCATGTTGTGTTTGTTTTTGTCTCACACTGCACTCTATAATGTGTTGCTAGTGGTGTGTGTTGTCTCAAGGCTGGCTGTTTTACAGTGGTGACTGTGACTGGTGTGTGTTTACGCTCAGCACTTTATGCCACAGCATTTATCCTCAGTCTGTGTTTGGAAGCATTGCAGTTTCTTTCATCTAGGAACAGCGTGTCTAGACTTTGTTCCACTGATAGCTTTTCTGTTTGGTTCAGCAGATTGCAGATGCATGGCTTGGTTGCGTCTATAGACGAGATATGTAGTTTGTTATATTGTTTGGTTTGCTTGGGTTGTTTAGATATACTTTAATGCTGCTTTGTAGTTGACATGTCTAGTCATGATATGGCATCATGGAGGTAACCATGATGAGGCGACCTACTCCATGTAGATTTAAAAAAGAGGTACATTTATCTAAAAAAATATATATTTAATATTCTATTTAGTTTTAAAAGCAGTGAATTTTAGCAACTTTCAAAGCTCTGGGTTCCAGTTTTTAGGCTTTCTTTCTCTTTTCATTGGGACAAAATTACAGCAAAATCACACCATGAATATCTAAGGGTTAGTAAATGTGCATTTAGGATAGAAGATCAGCTGTATTATTGTATATTGAACAAATATTGAGATTAGTCGGTTTTACATCCATTAAAGTGCCCTCTGGAGGAGATGTGACGACGTCATAAAGCCATTATGAGCCGTAACCATAGAGACAGTATGCATTTGTCTGGTTGAAAAGCATCTCACAGCCCACTCAAGGCCAGATCCCAGGCTCTGAACCAGCACTGGGTGAACACAAGACTGTTTTCTTGTCAGTCAGTAACGTTTACTGTTTGCGTGTTGGTAGGTGTTTTGCCCTTGTGTGATATATGAAATTGCTAGCAATAAACCAACTTGAAAAGGTATCTGTAATAATTTGTACAATTCATTAGAAAAAAAGGCGTTTTCACGCCTGTTGAAAAATGTCTACTGACTCTAATAATTAATACAGAAAATAAATTTGACTCATTCCTCAAATTGTAAAAAAAAAAAACACGTTTTAATAAAAAAAATTTTTTTTTTTTATAGTTTACAGTAATGCAGTTAAGCCTATAATGCAAGGCTATATACACTGCGCTGCTATCACTCACTCACTCACTCACTCACTCACTCACTCACTCACTCACTCACTCACTCACTCACTCACTCACTCACTCACTCACTCACTCACTCACTCACTCCCTCCCTCACACACACACACACACTTGTTAATGAGAGCCTTGTTCTCATAACACATTGAAGCTGATGATGGTGCTGAAAAAATGTGCCACCGACAACAGATGGACTGCCTGGAAATGAGCTGAGGAAAATATATTTAAACCCACTTGTAGATCTTTCACAAGTTCACTCAATGCTGTCTGCGACCCTCCAGCAGACCGATGATCGTCTGAAGCCTGTATAGATTCACAGCAGTTCACTAACACTGGCATCGCGGTCATGAAATGATATATGAAATTGCTAGCAATAAACCAACTTGAAAAGGTATCTGTAATAATTTGTACAATTCATTAGAAAAAAAGGCGTTTTCACGCCTGTTGAAAAATGTCGACTGACTCTAATAATTAATACAGAAAATAAATTTGACTCATTCCTCAAATTGTTAAAAAAAAAAACACGTTTTAATAAAAAAAATTTTTTTTTTTATATGTTTACAGTAATGCAGTTAAGCCTATAATGCAAGGCTATATACACTGCGCTGCTATATTGTCAAAATATAAGGCATTTTTAGGCACATTATGCAACAGAACCCTTCAGCGTGACTATATTCACCATAAGGCACAGGCTTGACATCCTTATTGCTTTTATAAAATGGTTACTAGCCTCTATGATAAAAATGTTTAAATGTTTTAACATTTTCCTAAAAGTTGATTCACTGCGTTCATTGATCTGTATTGTAGAAATAGTGGTGATATTGATTTTGTATGTATAAAAAATAAAGGGTAAGAGTGATTATTTATATTAAAGTATGTAGAACTACGATGCACAATCTTTTACGTATAAAAGTTGAGACGACTGATGATTTTCAACAATAATTTTCCAGGGGAATCATTTCAAGCTACCATATTACCAAAATAACATGCTGTCTTCCTCTTTAAAGTAATATTCCTCATAATTTATTTTTATAAGAAAATAATTCCACTCATGCCTTAGTTTGTAAAAACTGTGTGTATAGAAACGTATTTCTGTAAATGGTTCCTTTCCAGTGTCTTTGTGCATTTTGTGACAGTTGACGCCTCACAACAGAAGGACAAATGATTTTCTGTGTTAACTGACAGCATGTCCAGCTGCTCTTTCTAGAAATCAACCTTACTTTGAATGTTAAATAACATCTTGAACTGAGTTGTTGTTTCATGAGCATGACTGTGTTGATGATTTTTCACATTCATGGCTGCACACACACACACACACACTTGTTAATGAGAGCCTTGTTCTCATAACACATTGAAACTGATGATGGTGCTGTAAAAATGTGCCACCGACAACAGATGGACTGCCTGGAAATGAGCTGAGGAAAATATATTTAAACCCACTTGCAGATCTTTCACAAGTTCACTCAATGCTGTCTGCGACCCTCCAGCAGACCGATGATCGTCTGAAGCCTGTATAGATTCACAGCAGTTCACTAACACTGGCATCGCGGCAGCAGGGTCATGAAAGGACGTGTGTGTGCCATCATCACTCCTCAGATTTCTCTCCTTCTCCTGTGTGTAATGCTTGGGCATTCGTCACGGTTGAACTATTCTGACTTTGATATTGTATAAATGAAAGCTTCGCTGGAGGCTTGTGTTCTTTTCTTTTCGCTGCTCCAGTCCTGCGGATGCCAAAGTGACCATGGAGCATGTTGAGCACTTTATATTGAGTGCATCTGCCACATATTTTTCTCAGATCACGTCTTTGATAACACACACTACGTGATTGTCATATATGTGAACGAGTACAGATTTGCCTCAGATTTCAGGCATTTCGAGGCGATTTCCATAAAACTGTCAGCGAGTGAAAATCGGGGCTAAACCTGTGCAGTGTGATCCCGGCATTAGTGGCATCAGCAAATGAATCGTGTGATTCTATACAGGCTTCAGACAATCGTCACTCCTGGACGCATCAGCTGCTGACAGCATCTCGTTCCCTACTCCGGTTACATACAGAACCAAGACAACTTCTTCTTTGAGTAAATCTAAAGGTCACATTTCACCCACAATCAAAAGAAAAAACTGCATAAAGAAACAGAAGCCTATTTTCAGACAGTTTTAAGGACGATTTTTTCATACTGGGACTTTTTTTTTGTCACAATTAACACATTTCTCCCAAATTCTAATTATCTAATGTGTCAGATGCATATTTATTTATTTGTAATTCTTATAATTCTAAATATTGATTATCATTAGATTCTCATTTCTGTGCTATTTATGCTGTATTAAAAAATAACATATGGTTTGTGGATTGAAATCTTTACAAAATACCAGTAATACAACAAACAATACTATGATGTATAAATATTTTACAAATGAAATAATTTATCATTATTTTTTCACAGTACATTAACAAAATACAATTTTATCTTTTGGTTTTGGGCTAAAATACGACCTGGGCATGTTTAAAAATAAAAAAATAAAAAAATTCCTTTATATGCATAAACTGCTCATTGTCTGCAGTTTCCCCTTTCAGGAAATGATGTCACTGTCATTCAAGTATACCCACAAAAATATAAAATAATAATAATAAATTAAAATAAAAAACACTCATGTGCCCATTATGTGACTCTGTAAAGTGGTATGTTTAAGAACATGTCTAAATCTTGAGTGATGGCAGTCGCTCTATATTTATTCATCCATTAAGAGGATTCAGAGGAACTCGTGAGAGCTGCAGATTTTCTCTCCCACACTTCGAAATCTCACAAAACACACACCATCCCACGTTATATGGACACTCATTTTTACACACACACACACACACACACTCACACACACACACACACACACACATTCTCTCACACGCGCACACACGCGCACACACACACACACACACTCACACACACACACACACAC
>NW_015635041.1:518499-547862 GCF_001515625.1 Sinocyclocheilus rhinocerous | reverse complement strand
CACACACACACACACACACAGAGACACTCACACACACTCACACTCACTCACTCACTCTCACACACATACACTCACTCACTCACTCACTCACTCTCTCTCTCACACACACACACACACACACTCACTCACTCTCACACACTCACACACTCACACTCACACACAGAGACAGGTAGCGGCGGCACTGGAACAGTTGTTTTTGGGTTATGTAAGCTGGTTTCAGTGCCGATGAGCCTGTGGCTGAATGAGGGAGTTTATGTGTGTGATTGGAAGCAGATGAAATTATGCCAGAGCTCGAACACAAGTGAAAGCCAGGGGCATTTTCTCATCGTCGTACACAGCTGATCAGTTTCTCACACTTTGCACTGCTGATATAACAAACAGACATCAGGAGACACAGAACAGATCTGGCAGCATGTCCTCCTGGAGCTCTTCCCAGCAAATCCTGTATCCTCCTTCCCAAATAAACAGCAGGCAGCCTGGGTCAGCTGTTCTCCACCTGTACTCATGTGATCTGTACTCACTCCTCCATACATGTGCTCAGTGCAGGAGCAGATGTCAGGCATACAGTTGCTCCAAATGTAATTGGACACTTATGTCACACTTACTGTAATTATGTCTGAATGGCGTGATTTTTCTCCCAAGCTCATAGCTGAGTTCATCGGTCAGCTCAATCACACAGTCCTTTATTAACAAACATTCAGACTTCATGGATTCAGTTGAGAGTTCGGGAAATTCATAATGTAATGCTATCAATCAGGATATATATGCATTCTTCACATTTGAATAAAAGCTTCATTTGTTGTCTGTAACACATTTGAACATAACACATTTGAATAAAAAATAAATAATTAATAAAGCCTAAATGTAGGCTGCTGTAAGATTGGAAATGTATTTTCTTGCCCCTGGAACACATTTTTTCCACATATATTTTGGTATATGCGGGTAAATGTGAAATATGAAAGTAAATATTCATTTCAAAAATATGATATTAACACATACAGTACTGCGCAAAAGTCTTAGAACTCTAGTATTCTCACCAGCTAAAAAAAGTGGTTTTATTTCTATCTTTTGCTGTAAGGCAAGGCAAGGCAAGTTTATTTATATAGCACATTTCACTGTACACTGCAATACACTGCAATCAGTTCGGACATTATTTTTGACAGCATCCTCATTTTACAGCATTTTTACACAAGTGCCTAAAACGGTTAACAGTTCTGTAGCTTTGCAGGAGGTTTCTTGGAGCATCAGTTCTTCTGGATTGAGTCTGTCTCAGTTTGTTCTGTTTCTTCATGTGACTCCAGACAGACTGATGATGATCAGATCTGGGCTCGTATTCACAAAACATCTTAAGGCTAAAAGTAGCTCATCATTACTCTGAGCTTAAGACTTCTCTCTGTTCCTTAGTAAAAGTTTGTCTCAGCAGCTTTGTGAATAGGTTTTTAAGAGAAAACTCTTAGCTATTTAGGAGAACTCTTAGTGGTAAGATAAATGTTTTGTGAATACGGGCCCAGATCTCTCTGTGGAGCACTGGCTGCTGTCAGACAAAAATCTCACTGCATTATTACGATTTATGGCAAAATGAATGTTTGGAAATGTAAACCGATATTTCCTACTGACACACTACAGCAAAAGATAGAAATAACTGACTTAAAACCATTTTTTTAGCTGGTGAAAATACTAGTGGCCTAAGACTTTTGTACAGTACTGTATATTTAGCATATACTAAAAAAGTTTAATGTTAGGGAGGCAATTAGCACTGACATTACCAATCTTGAGAATTGGTGCTGGAGCACTTAACTGGTTTAGGGTAAGAAAAAAAGTCACTGCATTAGATAACAACATATCAAAGCATGTGTCATTTTAAAGAAAGTAGCACAAGCACATTTGTCAAGTAAAATATTTCACAACATGTGAAAACACAATTTGAAACAAAATGATAAAAATAGACAAGTATTAGCACTTTGTGCTAGTGAATAATTAGTGTTCATAGTTAATGTAATGAACAACATCTGTGTGAAGTTGAGGAGAACTGCCTTCATACATCCACTAAAACTCACCAAAACACCAGTTGATTAGAAGTCATTGCAAAAATGACTTGGTGTTAGTTCTGAGAAAGCACAGATGACATTCGTTTTGATATTTTGTATCTAATGCAATGACATCCAAACATTTTTGAGAGTGACTTGAAGGCACAGTATGTGAGATTTTTTATTAAAATATCCAAAAACCACTAGAACAGTGTTATATATTTTGCTGACTTGTGTACTTACATTATCCCAAATGTTTCGAAGAATGTTTAAATCCAGAGAAATAAGCAATTTTAACTAGTGACACGGACCGTGCCCATAGTGTCATAGTGTCCATAACCCCTCGATTTCCGGTTTTGTAGAAAACATGGAAACACCAAAAACGCTTTAATATGTTGTGCGTTTTAATAAACCGGTGATGACCGCACAGAGTACCATTATAACAGAACTTTCAAATGTATCTAGTATGATAAAACAGCACTGCTTTTCCCCCCCCACATACGCACGACCGGAAGAAGCGGAAGCGCTCGACTGTGGCATAATAAAAGCTCCGCTGCTTTACCCCACATACGCACGACCGGAAGCAGCGGAAGCGGTCGACTGTGGCATAATAAAAGCGCCGCTGCTTTCGAGCCGTGTGTCACGCTCGGTCAGCGGTTTCGTTTCGCTTCGACGGCTTTCAGCCTCACCCTACTACATTAATAAATCATTAGCTCATCCATGAACATCCATGAACACGAGTCCCGTCGGATTGCATCGGCTGTGGGGATGAAGACCACAACTCCCATGATTCCACACTCAGTCACAGCGTCATCTAACTACACCTTTGTCTCTTTGTTTATTTTGAATACGCGCCCTCCAGCGGCGAAAATTACATATTGTGCCTTTAAGTGTCCAAATCCATTTTCAAAGCAGAGCCAACGCTTTGAAAATGCAAACAGAAAAACAGAGATGTAATTGGATATTCTGTGTGAAGTCCCTCAGTCTCCACAGGAGGAGCTCAGAAGCAGATGGACCTCTGTGAGGATCACCTGAGCAGTGTTTACCCTGTCCAAAACACCAGCCAGAATTGACCTATTGGCTGGTTTATGCGGTTTGATGCGCTAAAGCCAATTTGTCTGCTTTAAGTCTTTGATGTGCTTCAAGTCTGTGACGTGGTTCGCTTTTAACATGCTTTTTACACTCTATTTTGATAGTCCACTTTAGACATTCTACTAAATATGAGTAACTTTGCAACTCCATGTCAACTAGCAGTCATTGATTAGAATATTAGTAGACTGTCTGCTTAATATCTGCACTTTATTTTGATGCTCCCCCAACAGACATTCTATTGACTAGTAACTTTGCAATTACATGTCAAGTTATTCTGCTAACACTAAACCGAACACTAACCTGACTCAAAAATGGTTGTGTTTAGGGTTGGGTGCAGGTATGGCTGTCTAATCCTAATACAACTCAAAAACAACCACCCAAACTCTAAACCTAATGCTCACTAACCACTAACACTTACATTACAGCGATATCGTCAGCTTGATTGCACAGATACTATTTGAACTGAACTGAGCTGGATGATAACATCACTCAATCAGAGATCAACTGACTTTAGCTGAAAATTGAATGTTTACTGTTGTCCTTTTGCATTATTACTAGTGCTGTCAAACGATTAATCGCGATTAATCGCATCCAAAATAAAAGTTTTTGTTTACATATGTGTGTGTACTGTGTATATTTATTATGTATATATAAAGACACACACATACAGCATATATTTTGAAAATATTTACTTGTATTTACATGTATATATTTATATTCAAATAAATTATATCATATATAAATATATTTAATATATAAACATAACATATTTTTCTTAAATATATACATGCATGTGTGTGTATTTATATATACATAATAAATATACATAGTACACACACATATATTATGCAAACAAAACTTTTATTTTGGATGCGATTAATCGCGATTAATAGTTTGACAGCACTAATTATTACACACTAATTTTCCTATTTAATACTGTAAAGCTGCTTTGACACAATCTGTATTGTTAAAAGCGCTATATAAATAAAGGTGACTTGACTTGACTAACCAAATGGAGGTGCTGTAGAAAACAAACAAACAAAAAAAACAAGCAAATCCAACCGAAAACCAAGCAAAAACCACACAAAACATGCAGTTGGGATTCTGGGTCAGAACCCAAGTGGATTGAAAGAACATCTCAAGTGTAATACACTACAAGTTTCATTCCAATCAGACCTTCCTAAAGCAAGATATACCACATCATTGAGGATCGCTCCGGAGCGATCAGTAGTTTCTAGCCCATAAACCTAGACTAGCCCGAACCAGGCAAAAACCACCAAGAGGTTGGCGACATTAAGTCCAAATTAACATCAGATGAATGCGCACCTTATTTTTTTATCCCTATAGGCCTAACCCAACCTTAACCTAAGGGTCTACTAATACTCTAATGACATTTAGTTGACATGTAGTTGCAAAGTTACTTATAGTTATTAGAATGGACTATCAAAATAAAGTGTTGCCTGCTTTCTGTACACTAAATGCTCTAGATTTACATTATTTTCCTATTGTATGATTCCAAATGTTTTTGTGTGTTATAAAGCTAATGATACACAATCACGTTGGAACAATGAAAATGTTTAAGGATTTTTTTTAAAAATCTCACACAACAATTTTTGTGCATTCTTTAGTATTTTAAAACAATTCCCAATTTATAACTTGTTGAATTAAATTTAATATAATTGTCAACTGGTGTGCAACAGAATATTTTGTAGCACACACTCTGCCACCAATCTGGGGTGTTGCTAATAAATTTTGTTTTGTTTTTCTAATGACAGGAGGCAATGCATCCACGTCACCGTGCTTCAGGGAACCAGATATCGACAGAGCAGTGGAGGAGGCCATATATAACCCAGATATATCCAGTGTTTGTAGCCAGGATGACACAAACATTGCTCTTGACCTGGACAATGAATCTCTTTCGGACCCCCTTCCGCCTCTCCCTCCACCCCTGGAGAGCCCTGAGCCGCCTCTGCCCCGCGAGCCGAGCCCTCCTCCGCTTCCCGTGGTCAATCCGGCACGACCCACCACTCTGTCTCTGAAAACACTGCCCCGGCCCACACTCAGCAGCACCGCGGCCTCCACCACCAGCGCCATCACCAGGGAGAACGGAGGACCGCCGAGCAAAGACCCAGAAGAAGAGGAGAAGAAGCTGATGGAGGAAGAGCTGAAGAAATGCATCGAGGATTTCAGGAAAATCCGCATCCCAAAACTTTTCCCAGACCGCAAGAGACACTGGCAGAGTGATCTGCTCAAAAAATACAATGCGTAATACCGATAAACCACCCTTCTGAAAACACCAGCATTGTTTGGGTTCTGGGTCTGGTTGCACCAGCTATACTGAAAGTAAATGATTTTGCCTAGTTGTGGCATAAAGGTGCACTGCGGTTTACACATTGTGTGATTAAATGACTTGTTAGAGACTCTTCAATGGGAGCCTGATCTAAACAGCGCACCTGTGTGGTTCACTCTGTGTTATGCATGCCAAAAAGTCTAAATGCATTTTTTTTGTGTCAGTATTTATTGCTCCTTAATAATTTCAAATACAGTTCTTGAATACTTCTTAATTACCTGTTATATTATTTTATGATTAAAGTTGCCGTCCATAAGTTTCGCCTCTTTGTCGCCATCTTTGTTTGAAACCTGCAATTGCAGTTATTTGCGGAGTTATCTTCTTTGCATGGGTCGTGCAGCGGCATGTTTTCAGGAGTATGTGTGTGTGGCAGTCAGTCACCACACCGGTGTGAATACTGTACTTAACAATCACAGATTATACGTCTTGGAAGTATGACCCAAATAAGAATTTTCAACAGAAAATTTCATCTGAACAAGTAAATAATATGTCTGCCACTTTTGTTCTGACCAACTGAGGAAAAAAAGCTTTACAATACATTACGCTATCAATGGTGATTAGCCTAAATTGAATGATCGCTTGGCTCATATCACATCAAACATGCAAATTATTATTGTTATGCTTTGTTCTCAAAATGCTAATGTTAACAATATAAGCATTGCGTTGGCTACGTGTATTTAGTGTGTATTAGCATTAACTGTGGACTACAGGTGAACCTCCAGTTGTCACTGATGATTTACCTTTCTGGATTACAATCTGCCTTCAAAATGATAAATTTAATTATTCCAGCTGCTGTGAGAAACGGCTATTAATGATCCGCCACCTGCAGCATCCTCACATGCGATATAACCAGTCCCACTCAAATTAGAAAACAGTATTATAGGCTTACCATTGTGAATCGGGCTAAGGTAAGGAGATGGTTTTGAACACTGGCTGGTTATGTACTTGCCCAAAAATTCATTATGGATCATTTTTAACCAAAAAAAAGTTACGGACTGCAGCTTTAAGTACTAATGACTTTACAGAGCTTCCAAACTGCTGATTAAATTTAATTCAGTGTTGTCATTTCAGCATTACAATTGTGAAAATGCAATTGTGAAAATTATTTTGGACAACATCACAATGCATTACAGAGCAGTTGTGTCTTTTGTTGAGTCCAGAGACTATTAGCAGTTTAGTAACATGTAGACTAAACAAATCTTCCTCAAAACTGGTTTGTTTAAAAAGCATAAAGACATCCTGAATTAAAATGTTTGTGTATTTCAGGTTGGGTTTGGTTTTTAAATGTATCGGTTTATTTTTCAAGCCTTTGATGGTTCGAGATTTAAAAAAAAAATTTTTACATCATAAACTGAGCATGATCATTTGTGTAGACAGAAAACATTCTTGTATCATGAATAAATTATGGTAAAACACATTTATTGGTTAATTTAATAGTATGGACCACTAATATATGAAACCAAATAGTTCCTGCAAATTTCTGTAATAGTAAATAAAGCAATAATACCTTAAAGTCGAAGTGTGTAATTTCTGTGTCAGGATACTCAAACAAACAGAGCTCAAGAAATGCTTGGTTTGAGTCATGTGTTTACACATTTAAAGGAATCAAATTGCTTTTTAACACATTTCCATGACTCTCATGTAATGTCATCAGAGAACAACACAAGGAAATTAATTAACACATGGTCAGTCCTATCCAGCACTCTTAAAAATAAAGGTGCTTAAAAGGTTCTTTACAGCGATGCCATAGAAGAACCATTTTTGGTTCCACAAAGAACCATTCAGTCAAAGAACCATCTCTTTCTTACCTTTTTTATAATCTGAAGAACCTTCTTTCGCCACAAAGAAGCTTTTGTGAATCAGAAAGTTTCTTCAGATGTTAAAGGTTCTTTATGGAACCATTTAGACAAAAAGGTTCTTCTATGGCATCGTTAAGCACCTTTATTTTTAAGAGTGAAGTTACCCCAAGTAGCCTGGGGTTGCTCGAGGACACAATGGTAGTGACTCTATCTCTACCTCTATCTAGATCTAGCAACCTTACAGCCCTGAGTCTTAATTGCTACACCACACCACCCACATAGACTGTGGTAATGCACTGAAGTAAGCTCTTGAATCACCTGAAACTTCATTTCTTTTTCTTTTATAGAATTATTGATAATCTGGTTGCACCAGGTTTGACGTTAATGACAGCAGATGACATTGATTCTCATGTGTTTCCCTTATAGTATAAGTTAAGCCAAGGTCACTCAGCCTGCATAGTGATACCAGACTGGTACCAGACTAGAATTATTATTTCAACCAATAAAGCTTCAATGATATTCTTTCAGATCTTTCACAAGTGGTCTGTGTGCCCAAAAGCTCTAATGAACTTTGTGTTTGGATAGAAACCATGAATAGTCTTCTCCAACACTCAGATGGTGTTGCATTCTTCGGTTTAAAAACGGTTACAGAGAAAAGACTCACCCTGTAATACAATTAGCGCACTCATGCTTTTAAGAAAGCATCTTGAAAAATGAAACACAGGTGGAAGAATAACAATTTAGAGCAGGAGTTCTCGACTCTGGCCCCCGAGGTCCACTGCCCCCCAGAATTTAGCTTCAATCCTAATCAAACACACCTGAACAAGCTCCTCAAGGTCTTCAGGAAATTACTAGAAAGTTACCGGAAGATGAGTTTGATCAAGGTTGGAGGTAAACTCTGCAGGAAAGTGGACCTCGAGGGAAGAGTTGAGAACTCCCGATTTAGAGGTATTTCAAGGGTACTTTCTAGGTTTTTAGTATAGTGGCCACTGGCCAGACATGGAAGTGGCAAGAGAACCAGATATTCCATTACAGTGCCGCAGTAATTATTTTATGAATGATATGAATGACCAAATTGGGACAGTCAAAAGGAAACCTGGACTTATGCAACCAGGAGGTGAAGTGGAAAGAAGTAAAAGTGACCTTATGTACATACCCTATTCTAGGGCACAACAAGACCTTAGCTAAACTGAGAGCAAAATCTGTACTGATAAGGCATGTAAATCTCCAATCTGCTTTAGGGATGTTAAAACATCAACAAAACCACCTCAAGTGTCAGAATCCGACTTTGTGTTTGGATAGAAACCATGAATAGTCTTCTCCAACACTCAGATGGTGTTGCATTCTTCGGTTTAAAAACGGTTACAGAGAAAAGACTCACCCTGTAATACAATTAGCGCACTCATGCTTTTAAGAAAGCATCTTGAAAAATGAAACACAGGTGGAAGAATAACAATTTAGAGCAGGAGTTCTCGACTCTGGCCCCCGAGGTCCACTGCCCCCCAGAATTTAGCTTCAATCCTAATCAAACACACCTGAACAAGCTCCTCAAGGTCTTCAGGAAATTACTAGAAAGTTACCGGAAGATGAGTTTGATCAAGGTTGGAGGTAAACTCTGCAGGAAAGTGGACCTCGAGGGAAGAGTTGAGAACTCCCGATTTAGAGGTATTTCAAGGGTACTTTCTAGGTTTTTAGTATAGTGGCCACTGGCCAGACATGGAAGTGGCAAGAGAACCAGATATTCCATTACAGTGCCGCAGTAATTATTTATGAATGATATGAATGACCAAATTGGGACAGTCAGAAAGAAACCTGGACTTATGCAACCAGGAGGTGAAGTGGAAAGAAGTAAAAGTGACCTTTGGTGCATACCCTATTCTAGGGCACAACAAGACCTTAGCTAAACTGAGAGCAAAATCTGTACTGATAAGGCATGTAAATCTCCAATCTGCTTTAGGGATGTTAAAACATCAACAAAACCACCTCAAGTGTCAGAATCCGACTCTAAATGCTCAAAGTCTTTTGAGCTCAAAGCCATAGTGACGTTAAACCCTAAGACTGTAGATAATTCCCAAGAAGAAACATGAGCAGGATGAACTCAGCCTCAACTATCTTTGTCTAATGTATTCTCAACTGGTATGAGTTCAGCAGCAATAGAAGCTACACTTTAAAGGTGTGGTCATATTTACCACTGCTCTGCCAAATTTTGCTAATGTGACAGCACCTTAAGAGTAGCTGGGGCTTCATCCACAGAAAAACACTTTTAATATTGAATAGACTGGGCAGAGAACTAGGTCTAAGTTGTGATTCCTGCACTAGAATGCAAACAGATGGCACTTGAAAGCATACAGGTTCCTAGTAGAGAGAGCGCTCACATTCAAACTGGTCTCTATAATCTGAGGTGAAAGACCATATTGAATTAGAGAGCCCCGTTCAAAGGCCATACCCAAAGTTTCCACATCTTTGGCTGAGGATGCCACACACTGCCCAGAGCCTTAGATAGCAGATTGGTTCTGACCTGAATTTCCCAAGGAAACCCCTGAAGGAGAGATATTATATCCAATAACCGTATGGCCAGAATGGTGCCACCAGCAGAAGAGAAACTCTTTCAATATGCAATATGAAAAAATTGACATGACATTGATTTGATGTAAATTTAATGTCAGACATATTGGCCTACATATACATTAAACCAATTTCAGTGTTGGATGAACTTCCTATTTTCACCCAATTACCACTGGAAGAAATTGCCATCCAAACTGAATTTAAACTGATGTTACAGCATCTTGATCAAGTCTTGACTAATATTTGACATCAAATTGATACCAAGTAAGTAAGTAAGTAAAGTTTATTTATATAGCACATTTATCTCAGCAAAGCTGACCAAATTGCTGAACAGAATCAAAGGGTTAAAACATAAAACAAGCAAGACAAACCATAAAACAGTAAAACAATAAAAACAGAGATAAAATCCAATTAGAATGCCTGGGAGTAAAGATATGTTTTCAACATCGTTTTAAAAGTCGTAATAGAAGGTGCAAGGTGAATGTCCAGTGGCTGTTGATTTCCTATCACCCTTTGTTTTTAAACGTGAACGAGGAACAGCTAAAAAAAGCCCTGTCAGAAGATCTTCGAGATCTGGAGGATGAAAGAGGAGTAAGAATATATCAAGGTGCCCGCTCACTCTCTATAGCTTCCAGCTCCACATAGGATTCCCAACGACCCCTGCTCATGTGAACCAGAAAAACAAGGGATCATTGACCCTCCTCCTTTTTCTTGAAAAGAAGGCAAGTTCGCAAGCAGTTCAACATTAAGCACAGCTTCTGCATAGTGAAAGCCCAAACACTTACCGTGAGTGTCCTCCCTAATAATGAAACACAGAAGCACACACATCCTAAAAAAAGGTCGCCAAAACACGATGGCTTCTAATCCCACAAATACAAACATAAACAGGTTCTGAGAAAGAAGAATCGGAGGATTGATGGCACGGCTGCAGCCTTATGAATTGGCTGGTTTCTGCGGTGTGTTCCCATACACTCTTAAAAACAAAGCTGCTTCACGATGCCATAGAAGAACCTTTTTGTCTAAATGGTTCCATAAAGAACCTTTAACATCTGAAGAACCTTTCTGTTTCACAAAAGGTTCTTTGTGGCGAAAGAAGGTTCTTCAGATTACAAAAAGGTAAGAGAAGAGATGGTTCTTTGACTGAATGGTTCTTTGTGGAACCAAAAATGGTTCTTCTATGGCATCGCTTGAAGAACCTTTTGAAGCACCTTTATTTTTAAGAGTGTAGCTATGACGTCAGCTATAGATGGAGCACCAAGTAAACCTATGAAAGGGAACTTATTTATGTGTTAACGGCCTCCAGACTGGATTACTGTAATGTGCTACTCGGTGGATGCCCTGCAGGCTCAATAAATAAGCTTTAGCTGGTTTAAAACTATAAATGTAATATATGTAAACAGGAACAGTGCTACCCACTTTATAGTCACTCTATCAAAATAGCCAAATGTAAGTTGTTCTTGCATATTCACTTGACTTATCCTGAGGGTTCGAGAGCCAGCCAGATCCAGCTCAGGCCCAGCTCAATGTTGCTGTCCTGTGTCTACAAATCACGACATTCGCTGGATCAACATCTGCATCTCCTCAGCCTTCTGTAACAGACAGCACAGAGGATGAACTGCTGCAGCTTCTCTACATCTACCTGCACTTTACCGTCAAATTCTGGATAGACCTCATGCAGTAACATATCCACTTAATTACTGACATTATATATTGGACTGTATAGCCATAGGTGTCACCTGGTCTCTCCCAAGAAATATTTAGTTTTTTCTTCAGTCACATTTGTGACCCTGGACCACAAAACCAGTCATAAGGGTCAATTTTTTGAAATTGAGATTTATACATCATCTGAAAGCTGAATAAATACGCTTTCCACTGATGTATGGTTTGTTAGGATAGGACGATATTTGGCTGAGATACAACTATTTGAAAATGCAAAAAAATCTAAATATTGAGAAAATCATCTTTAAAGTTGTCCAAAGGAAGTTCTTAGCAATGCGTGTTACCAATCAAAAATTAAGTTTTGATATATTTACAGTAGGAAATATCTTCATGGAACATAATCTTTACTTAATATCCTAATGATTTTTGGCATAAAAGAAAAATTCTGACCCATACAATGTATTGTTGGCTATTGCTACAAATATACCCCAGCGACTTAAGACTGCTTTTGTGCTCCAGGCTCACATTTGGATTGCACACTAGAGGACTAAAGATATTTTGTAATATGTACTATGTATTATGTTTTTATGTACTATAACATGACTTTCTACTAACTTTTAAGATTAACTGCTTGAGGGTGGGTGATATAACCCTTAAACTTTAAACCCATTGTTTATATACATTGTTTAACAGTGACAGTGATAGTAGTATAAAGCAAGTAGTGTAATGTGAAAAGCACTATGCAAAAAAAAAAAAAGACTTCCATTTGATTGTGATGCACCAGATTCAAGGCTGCACAAGATTTGAGAGCTATAGTGAAAGGTAAGTAATTGAAGAAAGGTAATTTCCATTTTAATTTTTGCCTGTTACTTCATAAAAATGTGTCATAAGATTTGGAATATAACTCCAAATCTGAGCATAACTGGCGCTTTTATGTTCCTTTTGGACATTGACAGTTCATTATACAGTATTTGATGTACGGAAAAGAGCCGCTTGGACAGTCTGCTTAACTGTTGTGTTTTACTGAAGAAAAAAGCCATAAAGGTTCGGAAAGACATGAGTTAGTAAAGGATAATATCATTTCTATTCAACTATTCCTTTAAGAACTTGAGGATTTTCCCTGCAGTCAATCTATAATTTGGCAGAGCAATGTTGCCCCTCTATATCAATAATTAAATAAACATATGCCAATAAGTCCTTCATCCTTACAATCCCTTTAAAAAACACCCAGCTCTTGTTTTTGATGTTGTTTATATTGTCTTCTGATTTTGTACTTCATCTCAGTAAAAAGAAATCAAATGATTTTGTATATTTGTATCGTCATCAAACACGTGCAAAATAAATAAATAAATAACCAAACAAAAAAATCGCCTTACTGCCAATTGGTAAGGCGAGTCAGTCAAAGTTGTGTTTAATTAATTACATAATTACAGCATGTGCTGCATTATACAGTGCCTGTATGTACAAGAAGTTCAAAACAAGCCTCTATTAAATACCAAAAAAGTGAATCCTGTATTGTTTTCACAGTGATATAGTAATATAAACTTCTGCCTCTTAACACTCAATAAACAGAACTGTAAACTGTGTTGGGATGCTCAAACAAAGCGATTTTACTGGACAGCACTACAGAGACAGAAGTACAACAGTAGGTGACTAGGTCAAAGAAATGTGTGGTGGAGGTTAGATTGTTTTCAGGAAAATGCGCTATAGGCTACAGTTTTATTACACTCCATTTATTTCAAGGCATGAACTTTTCCCTTTAGAAAAGTGAATCTGTCCTAGTTTGATGTAGTAGCTCATCAGGGTTTATTGCCTTATCAGCTCATTTCCCTGTAATTGGCATCTGGCTGTAGTTAGGAGAAATGGCTGTCAGTCAAAGCCCTGATAACAGCTGCCTTTCATTCTCATTTCCCCATTAATGTAGTCACACAGAGATATGATTTTCAGATGTTTAATATATGCACATTGCAACCACAATTTTCAACGTAAATATGCACGAAAGACCTTATATAATTTAGAAACTGAGGTTATTAACATTCATTTATTCAGAATTTCTAAGTCAGAATTTCCAGATGGAAAAACCAATAGATTGCTTGATGTCAGATATTGAAGAACTAGCAAAAGCAGACTGTGTTGTCACCTTGTGTCGGCTGGATTTGGACCAGAAAGCTGTGCTTGAACAAACCACACAGACTACAGCCGACTGCAAACTAGCATGTGTTCTGCACCTGCGTGTAAGGAATAATCTGTCTATATCAGCAGCTAACAATACAACCCCAATTCCAAAAAAAGTTGGGACATTTTGTAAAATGCAATAAAATCAAGAATCTGTGATTTGTCTCTTTAACTTTTATTTAATTGACAAAAGTACAAAGAAACGATTTCCAAAGTTTTCACTGACCAACGTAAATGTTTTTTTTTTTTTTAAATATGAACAAATTTTGATATGGATGGCTGCAACACACTCCAAAAAAGTTGGGACAGAGGCAAAATAAAAGTGAAAAGGTTATAGAATATCCACGTTACATTGTTTTGAAACAGTTCACAGTAAGCAGGTGAATTGGTAATAGGTCAGGTTATCATGTTTGGGTTTAAAAGTAGCATCTTACTCTTTGCGAGCAAAGCTGTATCATGGCTCATCACTTTGTGCCAAATTTCATGAGAGAAGTGTCAAACAAATCAAAAATCATATTTCACAATGCAAAATCACAAAGAATTTAGGTCTTTCACCAACTACCATACGTAATATTGTGAAAAGATTCAGGGAATCCAGAGAAATCACAGTACATGTAGGGCAAGGCAGGAAAGCTCAGGTGAATGTGAGTCCACGGGACCAGACGATATCCCAGCCGAAGCATGGAAATTCCTGGCTTCACTCTACAACCAGATGATCTCCATATTTCCACAACTCATTCTCAAGTTTTAAGTCCATTTCTCTCAGAACTTTCTCATGTCTCATTAGTGTTTAGTTTTATTTCTCCAAACGAAATTTAGGAGAAAAAAAAGAAAGAAAGATATATGAGTATCACCACTAGTCTCCTTAAGACAATTAGCCTCTGAGCATTACATGTTTCCTCTGGGTAGTGTGTGTAAAACATGGTCAGTGATCTTCTCTGTTGATAATTTAACACCTGAAAATGACAATCTTCAGAGGATCAAATAACATAAGACAGTGGTTGAAAATGCAGCAATAATGCCAAGAAAAAATCTTGCTGCACACTTTACCAGAAAACCAAGCATAATGCAAGTTATAGTCTCCGAGGCATGCATTAGTTTTGCATTTAAAACCTTACATTGTGTGTTACTCATGAAGATGATATTAAATCCAGGGTTAGACCAGGAATCCAACCCACAATCACAAAATTGTGCCGTTATCATTTTCAAATGAATTTGGCACAGCTGTGAAATACACACACTGACTAAGCAGGTAATTGTGGGTCGTTTCACTCTGGTTTTTGCTGACGCAGGAGGAGAGCTGCACTTTAATCAAAAAGCTCTTTTTTACCCAGTGCTCACATTTATTAATGTCCATCTGTCTCTCAGCTTAACTTTTTTTTGGCAGTCTGTTCTTAGACTGCCTTTCAGAGAGAGCACAGGTGAATCTTCTAGACATTTATTAAAAGTGTCTCAAAAGCTGATGGGAACTTCTCAGATTTCCCTGTCACGGGGATCTAACAAGATGCATAAAGCCCTAAACACACTGCAGGATTTTCAGCTGTCGATTGGCATCGTGAAACAATCATGGAGATTTCTGTGATCGTGGCTCCTAATCAGTGGTCCTGTGTCGTACAGTGAGAGAGGTTCAAAGATGGCCATTATCACGGTCTTGCGACCAAAGATAGCCTACGATAATTTTCTGACAGTGTCATGCTCATCGCACAGTGTGTTTGATGTTACGGCCCACGTTTACTGACCAGCCAATAAAAATGCGACATGAAATCAACGCGACAATGGCGCTAAAACATAAACCTGCTTACCTCGAGCTCTTTTCCCTTCCTCTTTCACCGCTTCCACTTTTTTTCAGCACACATAAAAAACAACTGCTAAAGTGTGATTTATCATGCTCTTTTTGTTTACCGCTAGCTCATGCTGATGACGTTTTATTCTTTTATAGTAACTATTGCATTTCATATTAGCTATTGCATTACCTGTTAACACAAAAGCGTATTGTTAAATGTTATAGTTATATCAGTGTGTATCTGTAAGAAATGAAGACATGCAGTCACACCACATATTTTAGCGTTTATTACCTGCTGACTCAATCAATAGTGAAACAAAGGTGTGAACCAAAAAAATAAATAAATAAATACACATCCTGCTGTGTTTGGCTTTTGTTGCATCTTATTTGCATAAAACTGAGAAAGTCTACCATTTTTCTCACAGCTTGCTCTGCTCCCACAATCCCCTGCACATCATTTGTTTTCATACAGACTGAACTGAAAACACCATGACTGGATAACACTACCAGATGTATCTTGAAAGTTCACAGCTCTGATGATACACATTTATGCAATGATTATATGAATGTGGCTGGATTCATCTGTAGCTCAAGCATTTCTTGGTGAACACCAGGATTATAAATCCCATGAGCTGGAAAAGGACAGGAGAACATTAGGATGTCCGTGCATGTGTTGAAAGTGAGGGGAGATTAAACATGCCCAGTTAGAAACACTCCAGCAGCATAAACAGAAATTGAACATTTTTAAAACACTAAGTACAGAAGCACACACTAAGTGAACATGCACGCTAAAATCAGCTCCACAGAGTCAAGAGCTCAGAGAGGAGTATAAACCATCTATGAAAGTGTGTCAGTGAGTGGAGAGATCAACAGCATTAACATTTCCATTTGCGTCATTAAAACCCAAGAACTAATCCAGTCCTGCTCCTTTAATCTCCTAATTCTCCTCATTCTCCCAAAGTGTGTAACTCGTCTTCACCCTTTGTACTCCAGACATGAATGGCAGCTCAAATCATGTGTCTGCACCCCTAAAGCCCCGTTCACACCAAGAACGATAACAATAAAGATAACTATACAGATAATAGTTCTGAAATTTGTTCTCAGTATTAAAGAATAGCAGAGTCCACACCACAGCTATAACGGAATCACTTTCAGAACGATTTTTTTTTACAGCTGATGAACGATACAAACATTGACACCCAGTCAGAATCAATCCTACTATCATGAGCTCGAGAATTTAAAGCGGCAGACAAGCGTGCGCTTAGAATAAACAGAAGATATCGTCTACTGGTGTGGATGCTAATCGAGCGCAGCGTTAGTTCAGTCAGGCCACGTAGGCATAGTGCTGCGACCAGCTGACACGGTCAGCTGTCAAATCGCTCCAATCACTACCATTCTCCTATTAGACACGGGATATATATACATGGCATTACTGCTCGGTACCCCATAAGGAACCATACCGCCAAAGATAAATTGTGTTTCAATAAACTCAAGTAACTTGCCAAAGTGGTCCTGTCTGAAATATCTTTATCTTTATAGTTATTTTTATAGTCATCGCTCTTGGTGTGAACAGGGTTTAAACTAACCCTCAGTGTGTGAGCAGATCAGACAAACTGTCCACTGTGATGTCCTGTTTTGTTACCTTCATTCAGAGACTCTTATTTTTTGATATTCATTTGATATTCAGTTTTTTCTGTTTTCTTGTTTCCTGTGTTTAGTTCCTGTTTCTTTGGTTGCCTAGGTTTCTGAATGTCCTGATTGGTTTTTGCAGTAACTGATTATGTTCACCTGTTCCTTGTTTAGTTCCTCATTTAGTCTGTGTGTTTATAACCCACGGTTTCATTTGTTATTTGTCTGTTATTTGTCTTTACATCAGTTGCTTTTCCCAGTATTTCTGTCACGCCCCTGGACTCATTTTGTTGTGTTTTCCCTCCCCAGGTGTGCCGTGTCTCAGTTAATTAGTCATTCCATGCACCTGTGTTCCCCTAATTGCCCAGTGTTTATTAGCCCCAGTCTGTGCTGTCTGTCTTTGTCTGAGATTACACGTCAACCCTTGTGTTTCCTGTGCTCCTGTCTGCCCCGAGTATTCCCTTGGATTTTGAATTAAAAGACTTTCGTGAGTTGAAAACCTTGTCTCCTCGTTCCGCGCCATAGGCTAAGTGTGACAGAATCTCAGACCGAAACAGTTACCTCCGTGTTTCCCCTCCGTTTTATTTTCGTTTTCACTCAGTGTTTTTTCTTTCCGTTGTGCCCCATGGATCCCTTCACTCGCCCCGAATTCCTCCTCCTCCTGCTGGAGCAGGCGTTAATTAGTCATTCCATGCACCTGTGTTCCCCAAATTGCCCAGTGTTTATTAGCCCCAGTCTGTGCTGTCTGTCTTTGTCTGAGATTACACGTCAACCCTTGTGTTTCCTGTGCTCCTGTCTGCCCCGAGTATTCCCTTGGATTTTGGTGCAAGTTTCACAAGCAGGTTGTACATTTTCAGAACTCTTATTGCATTCTTATCACAATCTTATTACATTTCAGCGTGTTTCTTAATTATGTTAGTACAAAACACAAAATCACAAAATATCCTTTTTTTACAACTAACAGTAAGTTTTTCATTTATGTAGACATTTCATTCACAGTAACTGCCTTTCATAATGCTGTTACTATCAAACTTTTTGTTTGCCTCTCTTCTCATTCAGTTTAATACGTTTGTCTATGATTTAATCCAATGATTTAATCTGAGAGAAAGATTTGCAATTTGTGAACACAGAGCAAGACAGAGTACTAGAGAGATTAAACAAATGATAAATATGTGTCCGTCAGATTGATCAGAGACACAGATGGCATCAAATACAACATTTTACATCATGCCATGTGATGCTGTAAACAGAAGCCTTACCATGGTAGAGATAGGCAAAATACTTTAAATCACCCTGAAAGGGCCAAACTATAGACTTATATGTCAAATTGTTCACCTCATGGCCGTGTTCATCTTCATCACACCTTTTCATGACACACTGAACTGACAGTATTGTAAACATATGTATTTTTTTTGTGTGTATTTTTTTAAGTTTACTAGTGTGACAGCTGTAGCCTGTATCTGTATTACTGTAACATCTGTTAGTATGGCTGACTTGAAACGTGTCTTGCATTGTTTGCTCTTGAATAAACTGATTGTTAAAAGTATTCATTTAAAAGAATATCATTATGTTGTGTTTTGGTGATTAAGACAAATGTTCTCATTGCATATTGAAAAAACAGTTCTTTGCAGGTTGCATATCTGGTTGTTACCCCCTTATTACCCAAACGTAACACATTGTTCCCTTATACCTACACGTATGTTCTTTATAAGTACACTATAATTACAGAAACGTACACCGTAAATTCAGTATAGTTACATAGTTCTTTGCGGGTTGTAATCTAAAGCGTTACCAAAATGTGTTTTGAAACAGCTTTTATATGTACTGAACATGGACTGAATATGTACAATATGTCTAAAATGTGTATCTGCAATGAAAGCATGAGCTTTGGTTTAGAAAGATTGACTAGCAGTGCTACAAATGTGATGTGAAAACTGCACCAAAACAAAATAAAATAAAAAATGAATGAATAAAGTGCATTTTGATCATTGGTTGTGAGTTTTTCATGGGCTTTAAAAAAAACAAACAAACATCTGGGTTCTGATATTAGTGTCATGATTGTAAAAAACTGTAATTTTGCCACTTGGCACCCCCATAAGTAAGTAAGCAAGTAAGTCGATAAGTAAATAGATAAATAAATAAATATTACATTTATTAATTGTAACGAGAATACCCAATTCCTTAAACCAGATAATGTAGCTCATTGGCCTAACTGCTGGCCATAGGCTGCAAAGCAGTACACTGCAGCAACTTGATGGATTAGTATTAATTTAAAAACAAATAAAGCTCTTAGAAGCAAATAAAGACATATTACCCAAATAAATGTCTGTAAACATAATTGTGCTTGAAGCTCTATGATCTTTGCTCAGTAGTGTACATATGGGAATAGATTAGCTGGTAAAGACAGCTCTTTGACTCATGAAATACTGTCAGCACGCTGTGCTGGAGAGGCAGACTCAGCAGGAGCAGTAGAGACACAGTACCGTCTGATGGAGCTTTTTAGACCGCAATTAGGCCATTAATCCAGCTGCAGCAGGACGCTTGCATTAATGGTTTTTTAAACGTAGTCAATTCACACCCGTTTGTCCCCCGCTACCTGCTGACTGCTCCAATAATGCATCAAAGTGACTTACACACACCCAAACACAACCACCAAGAGTACATGTTCTCACAATCCACTCCAGATCTCGTTAAACAGCAAATCAGACTGAACGCATTCCTGATCAAATATGAATCATCGTACACTGACATCTAGCATTCACATAACTCAGTTATGTTAGTGACTACATTTATGAGATCTTTTCTTAGAACCTCCACTCTCTGAATTGGGACATGTCGATTTAAGAAATCATGGCTGTCCTATCTTGGACACTTACAGGATCTGAGGATATGAGGGAATGCACTTTTTTTTGCAAAAAAAAAAAAAGAAGCAATATTCATAGGCGGAGCGTCGAGGACTTGGGGCAAAAATGGCACTAAATTGGACAAAAATGCCCCTACACAAATAAATTAAATCTATTACGTCTGTTGCTAACAAAGTGAATATGAATAGACAGTTTCGATTGCGGCATTAAATTAAGATCTGCTCATGTTGCACCGTATTTCCTTTTAGGCGTTTTTACAGTGTTGCACATTAGAGCTAATCACACACAATTCTGTTGAGCTTAGGAATGCAATGGCCAATCAGAGGCGTTCAGATGAGTCATCGTTGAAACAGATCAGTTTTGTTGAGTGCGCGCGCGTTCGCGGACTGAATTCCGGATTCTTGCGAATTCTCTCATCATGTACTGTAAGTAAATGTAAATGTAAGTAAGAGATTAATTTCACAGTGTATACAGCTTTAGTGATTATAACGATAGTTTAGTTTTTTTGAGAGTGCTTAAACTCGCAATAGATCAATGTTAGTGATAATGTCACTTTCTATATATAATTTATTCGCTGTTTGAATAACCGTGGAAAGGAAACGTTATATAATCTATCAATTTCTAACGTTTTTATTAAATTGTAATCACGTTAAATACAAATTCAGTCCCATTCAGTCCCATTAAACATTTTTTAGCCTACATGACACCCATGTCTGGTTCTTGCCTAAAAAGACGGGTTTATGATATTTAATACATTTTGCTGCTTTTAGCCTTACCCTGGAGATGGTTCACCCTCCGCCTATGGCAATATATGATAATGTTAATGGGTAAATTTGCTGGAGTGTATTCCAGAAAGCAAGTCACATATACCCTGAACTCTCGGTTGATTAACCCAAACTTTGCTTACTTGAGGTTTGCTAACGCTATCTCATGGCCAATTCATACATATGTTACGAGGTGGCTAATTCGTATGAATTCGGGTTGGGTATCGAAAACCGGTTCCATTTTAGAACCGGTTACAAATTTCCAAGAACCGGGTATTCGATAAGACGCATGCATTTTGATTCTGCTTAACGATTCCTGCATTCGCATTTTAATGTGATTTTAAACAATTTAAGTGCAGGAACGGAAAGAACTTGCGCCTTGTTTGCGTGCAGCGCACACGTCTGAAGCGCAGAGAACAGCGGTCTCGGTGCGGGTTCCCGGTTTGTGTCCGTTCTCCAACCGTTCTGTGCATTTCACTGCAGAGAAGGTTGTCCCAGGCCGGAACTGACTTCTGTCATATTTATCGACCAGTCTGCAGAAAACTACGTCAGTATATCATCATAAACACAGCCGTTTTTTTCTTAAGTGAACGTAAACAGATTGGATGCGTTCGGCGTTAAAGAGACAGCAGCCTAATAAACACGCTGCCTGTCATTAATGTTAATCAAAGAACAAAAGAAAATCATTCACTGATCTTGACTGAATATCTTTAATAACTTTAATTAATTAATCTATATTTTATTAATGAAAAGAAAACTATGCAGTTTTTAAACTTTTAATTACAGTTTCTGTACCTGAAATTTGGTTCAGTTGTATTTATGTTATTGCTAATTGATATGTTTGTTCCTATTTTATTACCGACTGTTTACTTGTCTTTATCACTTTAATATTTTAAATTTAAGTAAGTCTAGTTGTTTTTGCTGTGGTATTTTTGTTAAAAGCATAGGCAAAAGTTCCTCTTGTAAGTGTTCTCTAGGCTGCTGATTTTTGCTCATGCTATTCAGCTACAACAGAATGCTTTGCAAAAAGACAGAATAAATGTTTGACATCTAAATGTTTGGCTTCATTTTTTTTATATTGGATTTTTTTATCTTATTGGAATCGAAACTAGGAATCGATAAGAATAGGAATCAATAAGCAGAATCGGAGAGCAGAACCAAACCTACTTGTATGATTTTGTATGATTTCTGTTAATTTTAGGGGTGGGGTTAGGTGTGGTCCTTTGTATGAATTCCTACAAATTTGCCACCTCGTAAAATATGATTGTTCTCAAATCGAATTTGTACAAATTTGTACGAATTTGTACAAATTAGCAACCTTATCAAAAATGTACGAATTGCTGTGAGATCGGGTTGGGTATGCTGGTTCCAAAAATGCGTCCGGGACTAAGTTCAGTCATCTCAGAGTATGTTCACGGTTAACACACAAGACATTCTCAACAGAGCAACGAATCGACGAGTCAGTATAGAAACATGTGCTAAGAAAAGCGTGCCATATTGCTTCTTTCTTCTTCTTCTGTTGAAAGGCAATTTGCATACTTAGTGCATATCATTGCCACATTCTTCATTAATAAAATTACAAACCTCAGTGCACAATTTGCCACACCACAAACTGTCAAACACATCTTACCAGCAAACATACACTCGTTTTCATCCTTCTCTCCACCTTTTTCATTAACTGTTCCCTCCTGGTGGAATGACCTGCCCAAATCAATCCAAGCAGCTGAGTCCTTAACCATCTTAAAAACTAAAAACACATCTGTTCCACCTTTATTTAAGTTGCTTTGGATAAAAGTGTCTGCTAAATGACTAAATGTAAATGTATATCGCCGCCTAATTGGTGGTTGTGCAATAATTTTTCAGTCTTTTCATTTCATTATTAATCATTAATCACTGTGAATAACAATTATATAGTTTGATGCTAAATATATAATAATACATATCACATGTGTATTTTTATTATGGAAATGCATTATAGAAAACATCCCGTTGCATAAAGAAGAAAAAAAAAACATTTGAATGCAGGTCCATGATATGTGAGATGACAATAAAATAAAATAAATATAAATATATTAGTATAAAACCAGCATTACGTTGTATAATAGTGCTTTATAATTAATATTAATCCCCACCCACGTCAGTAAGAACTTGCTCCTTTGTTCACTTCATTTTACTGTGGATTCGTTTAGAAACAAGGCACAATTCGACGCACGATTTTCAAAAAGACTGAGACTAGACAATGCTGTGCTGACTTTATTGGATATGATGTCGCACCACACAACGTCTCAGGTTACGTATGTAACCCTGGTTCCCTAAGAAGGGAACAAGGCACTGCGTCCTCTAGCTTCTACTCGTTTTTTTTTAGTTCATGGTGCTTAACATCATGTCAACTTTTCTGCCTTGGACATTTAACCGCCTTGCTAATGACTCCGTACAGAAAGTGGCAGAACTGCCTGGGTCCATAAATGCATACATTTCCACTGCCTTGTCACTTTTTTTGGACTTTATTTTAACAGGTACTATGGCAAGAACGCAATTGTCTCCGGCCCCAGTACAAGCACTTGTTTGTTGATTCATGATTGTAGCAGGCAAGGTATTAACTGTTTCAGTTTAATCAACTTTTACCATTACCTTCCCAGGAGCTTTGTCTTGTCAATGTGTAGCATGCAATGATGTTTCTTTGAGCACAACTAACAAGTGATTCTTCTTGTGCAGTCTTTGCTTAAGTGTCCTTTCACTAAACATCCAAAGCAAAATCCATTCTTTCTCAAAAAGTCCAATTTGTCTTTATATGTCTTAGCACTGAACTGGTAGCATTCATCTAAGGTATGACTTTTCTCACAGAATGCACAAGGTTTAGTGAAAGCACTGATAACTATTCCAAAATGTATATAGTGTATTCCTGTGTTGTATGCATGTTCCTAGGTTATAGTAGCTTAGTTATAACTCTGTAGTACTGTAGTGAAGCTCCAATTACTTGGATCTAGACATATGAATGTATCACTGCATTAATGTTTTCCAAACCCTGGCATGTAAGGTATCAAAATGACTGTCTTCTGATTCCTGGATTAATGGTGTATATTATGTCACCATAATTTGCACCATACTCTTTTTACCACACTTTGACTTAATATTGGACAAATACTCCAGACCACCATAAACCATGCAAATAAGGTGTCGCGTGAGACAAAGGAGTTCCCGAGTAAAGTTCTGAACGTGAGCATTACGTTGGTTTCTGGCTCGTTATTAAAGATAGCTAACGCAACATGGTGTCAGAATAGTAGACAGGTATCAATGTATTAAACCTGCAAAGAACCCATTAAAGGAAGATACTGTCACTTTCATGGGTTCACTGACTAATTTTCGCTCTGTGTGTATGTGTGTGTGAGTGGGTGTGTCGGTGATTGCTGCTGATTGTTGATCTGCGCCAGCTGTAGCTCATCAGCTCAGCTATATAACACCTGTGCTATCCGTCCTGTGTCTTTATTGTTTAAATAAACAGATTCCCGATGTTGTATAAAGGGAACCTTCTGTGTAATGTTGATGCTGTACGGGGCTAAAAGGGGGACACTGGGGTATGACGTGAGTTCCTGAGTAAAGTTCTGAACGTGAACATTACGTTGGTTTATGGCTCGTTATTAAAGATAGCTAACGCAACATGGTGTCAGAATAGTAGACAGGTTTCAAGGTATTAAACCTGCAAAGAACCCATTAAAGGAAGATACGGCTGAAAGCGGGGGGAAGATGGAGAGAGAAACGCCAGCCCCACCGATGTTAGCCGCGCAGCTAGCTCCGCCTGGCAAGTTTGACTTTTCCAATACAAATGAATGGCCTAGATGGATGAAGCGTTTTGAGCGCTACAGAATCGCATCAGGGTTGGATAAGCAGCCAGAGGAATATCAAGTGAACAGTTTCATGTATGCGGCGGGAGATGATGCCGAAGATATATTGTACGTGTTGCCATTAACGGACGTACAGAAGAAATCGTATGTCGCCGTTACAGAAGCTTTTAATAAACACTGCGTTAGCAAGCGGAATGTTATCTTCGAAAGAGCGCGATTCAACAAGCGGAATCAAGAGCCGGGAGAGAGCGTTGAGTCATTCATTACAGCAGTTCATTCACTCGCTGAGCAATGCGATTTCGGAGCCCTGAAGGAAGATTTGATAAGGGATCGGATCGTAGTTGGGATCCGCGATGCGAAATTGTCAGAGAGCTTACAGTTAGACGCGGATTTGACGCTGGAGAAAGCGATCACGCGAGTGAGACAGAGTGCTGCGGTGAAAAAACAACAGCCAATATTACGCGGAGGAGAGCAACCAATAGGACAGGTTGAAGCTATATACAAAAAAAGACAGGAGATCTCAAAAGACACTGAAAAGCAAGGTAGAGAGCCAATCATCTGGATGTGGTAGATGTGGGAACTTTAAGAAACACGCATGGAAAGAATGTCCAGCTAGAGAGGCTGACTGCAGGAGATGTCATAGAAAAGGGCATTTTGCAAAAAAATGCAGGTCAGCTAAAGGGGTCCATAACATCACAGAGCGGCAACTAGAGGATGAGGAGGTGAATTCTGCTTTCCTTGGAGAGGTGCATCGACAAGGAACTGATGGGTGGAATGAACTAATGATGATGAATGGAGAAAATACAGTTTTCAAACTGGACACGGGGGCTGCTGTCACAGCAATTCCGAGCAGCATTTACTCCACAAAGAAACATGGAGTTTTGCAGCCGCCCAGAAAAGTGCTGTTCGGACCAGGTAATCAGAGACTGGATGTGAAGGGGTGGTTTAGAGGGCAGCTATGTATAAAAGACAAAACTACTGAACAGGATATTTATGTAGTTGATGGACTGTCGAAGCCCTTATTAGGGCTCCCTGCGATCGAAGCCCTCACACTCATACAGCATCTCCACACTGTGCTAGAGTAACATTAGGACATTATTGCCAAATACCCATCTGTGTTCTCAGGCTTAGGAAAATTAAAGGAGCCATATAAAATCGAGTTGGAGCCAGCGGCTGTCCCATATGCTTTATCTTCTCCACGCCGGGTGCCCCTGCCGATGAGAGAAAAGGTGAGAGTGGAGTTAAAACGCATGGAAGAGATGGGAGTGATTTCTAAAGTGACTCAGCCCACCCCATGGTGGTGGTGCCCAAGGCCCAAGGGAAGATTCGGCTGTGTGTGGATTTGACACACCTAAATAAGTGGGTGCGGAGAGAACGTCACATCCTCCCAGCTGTTGATCAGACGCTCGCAATGCTTGCTGGGGCTAAAGTATTTACAAAGCTGGACGCTACTTCTGGCTTTTGGCAAATTCCATTGTCGGAGGAAAGCTCACTCTTGACGACATTCATCACCCCATACGGAAGGTATGCGTTCAATCGTCTACCATTTGGTATCTCCTCGGCCCCAGAGCATTTTCAGCGTCGTATGTCGCAGATGTTGGAAGACTGCGAAGGAGTTGTGTGTCATGCAGACGACATAGTAGTTTACGGTGAGAACACGCAGCAGCAAAACGACAGACTGTATGGAGTTCTTAAGAGACTGAAAGATGAAGGCTTGACTTTAAATGAAAAATGTGTGTTCGCGACTGACAGCATCATGTTTCTGGGGCACCGCACTACAGCCAACACTGTTATTGCAGCTTTAAAGGATGTGTTTAGTCGTCATGGAATTCCAGAGACTGTTATGTCTGATAATGGACCACAGTACAGCTGTGCACTTTTTAGGAACTTTGCCAGTGAGTATGGATTCCCACACATTACCAGCAACCCAGGATACCCACAAGGAAATGGGGAGGCAGAGCGTGCAGTACCTACTGTGAAGGGACTCTGGAAAGGCGGTGGTGAGAAAACAAAAGCTTTGCTGACATACAGGTCTACACCGCTGGAGAACGGCTATTCCCCAGCTCAACTCCTCATGGGGAGACAACTGCGTTCTACAGTACCACAGCTCCCAAATTTTCTAACTCCTCGGTGGCCAAGCATTAAGGGGCTCAGAAAATAGATAAGCGGACAAAAGAAAGACAGCAGCGCTGGTATGACAAGCATTATAGGGCACGTCCCTTACCCACACTGCAGCCAGGACAGAGTGTGTGGCTGCCGAGAGAGAAATCAGAAGGGACTGTCATTCGTCAAGCTCAAACACCCAGGTCTTACATCGTACGCACTGATGAAGGACTAATCAGGAGAAACCGCATTCATATGCGGGCAGTTCACCAACCACAATATAAAAAACCGAATGAAACAACAGTAACAAACCCAAAACAGTGTGACACTGGCACTCACTCTACCACAGATACAAAGTCATCCCAAAACACTGATCAGAGTAGAGCACCTTATGTGACAATTTCAGGCCGGGTGTCACGGCCTCCTGAGCGACTGGATTTGTAGTGAGTGAAAAAAGTTGACAAAAGTTGTGTTTTCCATGTTTGGTTATTGAGAAAGTGTTTTCAGAAGAGTTCATCAGGATGTGTTCCAGATAATGTAATCTGTTGCAGAATGTTTAAAGTTTTGCAAAGATGTATTGGTACGTCATGTTAAGAGAAAAGGGTATCTTACCCTTATTAAAAGGGGGAGGTGCTGTATAAAGGGAACCTTCTGTGTAATGTTGATGCTGTATGGGGCTAAAAGTGGGACACTGGGGTATGACGTCAGTTCCTGAGTAAAGTTCTGAATGCGAGCATTACGTTGGTTTCTGGCTCGTTATTAAAGATAGCTAACGCAACAACTGGTAGACCCTTAAAAGTCCCTAACCCAAACAAATCATGGCTCAAACCCTTTGAGACACACTCTCCAAGACTCATCACCCTGGAGTCTGAATTTCCGGCAGTTTTTATATTTAAGTAACTTTGTCGATTCGCTGTGGACTCTCTGATCTTCAGAACTCTACGAAAGCCTCCAGCTCACTCCTACAGAACTCATCAAGAACCTCCATTGTCTACCGCATCCGGACGCTTGTTCAGCAACAAAGCCAATGCAAGTAACCGTTTCCAACTAGTTAGATGCGTGTCTAAGTTTGGGCCCCTTTGTCAAGGTGATTTTTGGTTCTCTGATGATTCTCAATTAGGTTGTGGTTAATTGATGCTAAATACTGCCATTCTTTGCTTCTCTCTCTCGTTCCTTACGTTCCTTCATTCTGTATATATGTGTTTTGCTTAGTCTTGTTGTATGTCAGCTGTAGTTTCATTTATTAAATCCCTTGTATTCACAATTGATTGCCTCTGTGTGCTGCTCACAATTCGGAGTCACTGAATGTTGATCTTGCGACATGCTAAGTTAATGCTAGTACTGTATGAAGTAGGAAAGTTATTATTTCTTGGCCAGGAAAATTATCTTTCCTAGAATTGATAAATGATTATATTGTCGGTGAACAGATTAAATCATTGCACACATCATCTGCTACAGTTAATTCTAAGATTTGATCTAAATATTCATAATTAATTATAACCAGTTATAATTACTTATAAATATAATTCCATTTTGAGCTAATTTGCTGCAGTTACTTGAAGAGACTTATTAGTGTTTTTTTATCACCTGCCAAAGCATCCAGATCTCCAAAGAGTGGATTTGATATTACCTTTGCTTGTCGGTCAACAAATTCCACCAACTGTATGAACTTGGCTTTTCTTTGACTGTGCTCCTCATACTCATAGGTGTGGGCCCTCCATCTTTCACGCAATTTGTAGGGCAGTTTTGAGATAATAATCCTCATGTTGGTAGGATTATCTAATTTATCCATGTATTCAATATCTTCCATGACATTGCGGCAAGTTACCAGGAACAATGAGAAAGCACTTAATGACTTCCCATCCTCTGACTTAATTTCAGGCCATTTGAATGCCTTTTGCATTAAAGCTGTCGCAATTTTTAGCTCATTTCCAAACCTCTCATGCAACAGTCTCATTGCTTCTGCATAACCACGATCATCTGGCATATGCTGGCAGCTCTTCATAAGATCTCTAGGCTCTCCTCTAGTGTACTGTTCCAGAAAGTATAACTTATCAGCACTACTATCAGCTCTGGATTCAACAGCATGTTCAAACGCTTTCATAAAAGACCTGAACTCAAGTGGGTCTCCATGAAACAAAGGAACATCAGGCGGAGGTAAAGAAGCCTTTGATTCTTCGCAAGCATTTCTGTGATATCTGTCTGACGTTGCATCACTCTCTGAAGATCTACTGTATCAATATTATGGTGTGAAGTCTCATTGTCTGGGGGTAAACCGTTACAGTACTTGTTTTCTTAGGTCTGGCACTTACACGTACACTCAGCCCTCTACAATGCGAGTAAATCACTTGCATATGCGACTAAATCTTCACTCTGGGCGACTAAATGATGTCGGTAACACTTTACTTGAAGGGGTGTGCATAAGACTGACATGACACCTTCATAATCATGACATGACACATGTCATGAATATGAAGGAGGTTTTATGCATGTTTATGACAACTGTCATTAAGTGTAATTTGCTCAGTTATGTCATTTTTAATGCAAATATGACATTATTTGACCTAACCCTAACCTAACCCTACCCCTACCCTTACCCCTAACCATAGCCCATAACAAAGACATCTCAAACAATGTCATATTTGCATAAAAAATTACATAACTGAGCGAATGACACTTAATGACAGTTGTCATAAACATGCATAAAAACC
>NW_015635041.1:506753-515372 GCF_001515625.1 Sinocyclocheilus rhinocerous | reverse complement strand
GTCAAAAGATTTATACATCATCTGAACACTGAATAAATAAGCTTTCCATTGATTGATGGTTTGTTAGGATAGAATAATAATAAGAATTTTTGGCCGAGGTATATCTATTTGAAAATCTGGAATCTGGAATTATTTGATAAAAAAAAAAAAATATATATATATGTATATATATTTTTTCTCTTTAATGGCAAAGCTGAATTTTTAGCAGCCATTCAGTGTGACATGATCCTTCAGACATCAAGAAACATTTCTTCTTTTTTATTAATTATTATTTTTAATTATTAGTTGAAAAGTGTTGTGCTGCTTAAGGAAGTTTGAAAGTGTTTCAGGATTCTTTGATGAATGAAGATCAAAAGAAGAGCATTTATTTGAAACAGAAATCTTTTGTAACATTATAAACATCTCGATTGTCACTTTTTATCAATTTAATGTGTCCCTATCAATTTCTTAAAAAAAAAAAAACGTACCCCAATTTTTTGAACTGTTGTGTATGATAAAATTGTTCTCTATGCCTATTAAATATATGGCATGCACTAATTAAAAAGTACTCTTATAATATAATTTTAATTATTATTATTTAGAGGTATTTTACTGTGTAGAATGAATTGAGTATATTTATAATCAACATTTCTCTTGTTTCATCTGCCATCTTTGAAGATTTTTATGACTGCACTTCTGTGATTGCCTTTTCAGTAAAAGTTGCATGTCAGGCTGCCTAATGAGGCATCTTTAGTCTCCATCATGTCTGGAGCATGTAAATAATGATCTCTCTGTAGGCAGCTCAGTAGGTTTGGAAGAGAGCAAAATGACTCCTTTAACAGTAAACAACCTACAGTATAAATCAATCTTCCACCACACAGCTATTATGGCCTGGGAGCGTGGTTTCCTGACCAGATCAAGTACCTCCAGTTTGAGGAGTACGAGTCCAATGTCAAGATCTTTCATCGTGAGAAAGTGGAACGCTTTCATTTCAACTTCACTCTGCAAAATCAGGTCCACAAGGAGGGGGAGTATATCCATGACAGGTACATTTATTTATTCATTTACAGTAGTACACATGCCAGATTTTTAGCTTAACTGTCTCTCTTTCTTGATATATATGATGTTGGTAGCACTTTATTTTACAGTCCTGTTACTCATACATACTATGTTCCTATTTTAGTAATTACAATAACTAGGTAAAAACTAGGTACTTACCTTGAACCTACCCCTAAACCTAACCGTACCCCGTGTAGTTACCTTATATTACCAGTACTTTCTTAGGTAGGTACACTGTAAGTACACGTACTTT
Organism: Sinocyclocheilus rhinocerous; assembly: GCF_001515625.1. Taxonomy (NCBI): domain Eukaryota; kingdom Metazoa; phylum Chordata; class Actinopteri; order Cypriniformes; family Cyprinidae; genus Sinocyclocheilus; species Sinocyclocheilus rhinocerous. The sequence goes on along the minus strand of NW_015635041.1, from coordinate 514,081 downwards.
AAAATAAAGTGCAACCATGATGTTTTATAGAATGAAGGACGATTGCAGGTACATTATTGTTCAAAAGTTTGGGGTTGGTAGAATTTTTTTGAAAAATGTTTTCGAAAGAGGACTTTTATGCTCACCAAGGCTGCATTTATTTGATTAAAAATACAGTAAAAACTGTAAAAATTAGAAATATTATTATAATTTAAAATGGTAACACTTTACTTGAAGGGGTGTGCATAAGACTGACATGACACCTTCATAATCATGACATGACACATGTCATGAATATGAAGGAGGTTTTATGCCTGTTTATGACAACTGTCATTAAGTGTAATTTGCTCAGTTATGTCATTTTTAATGCAAATATGACATTATTTGACCTAACCCTACCCCTACCCTTACCCCTAACCATAGCCCATAACAAAGACATCTCAAACAATGTCAACTTTGCATTAAAAATGACATAACTGAGCGAATGACACTTAATGACAGTTGTCATAAACATGCATAAAAAAACCTTCATATTCATGACATGTGTCATGCACACCCCTTCAAGTAAAGTGTAACCATGATGTCTAATATTAGCCAGTGGCTAATAAATTCTCAGATTTTACTTGCCAGTGTGTGAGTTGGAGGCTAAGTACAAGTTTAGCACAGATATATTTTCACTCGCCGAACACTCTCTGACTGAGCGCTTCAGAGTTTCACTCTCCGTCAAGCGATCTGTGCTATCTTTCAGTTCATCTGAATTCATCTGGATGCACAACGCACCTGTATTTGATGTACCGTAAACTCTAGTGTGAAGTGCACGACTCGCCGTCGTTTTGTCTCACACACAAGCACAGAGAGAGAGAGAGAGAGAGAGAGAGAATTGACGCGCTACATGTAAACGGTATTCTTTGTTGTATTTTCCTGTAAAAATAACGGAGTTCCTTTGGAATTCTTCAGCTTTTAAGAACTGCCGGGTTCTCTGGTAGTCGTCGGAGTTAATGCGCAAACGACAATCTCATTGGCTGGCGCTCACCTATTATCGTCCCTGTTTTGATTTCAGCAAATCAGTTCGAGCGAACGCACACAACCTGATTAATATTCATGAATTAATCCTTAGTGCGTTTTATATTGTTCTTAGTAGAATTCGTATCATTATTATCTTATCAGTATTTTTGTTAGTTTTTCCCCCATTTTGTTTTTACAGAAACACTGAATGATCAAAAAAGCACCACCACCAGTCCAAAGTTCAGTTAAAATGACTAATGCGCATTCATACATGGTTATCAGGCTTTAATTCTAATTACTAAAGTTCTATCATTAAATAATACATGATTATCATATTATAATGCTCGACTGACTGATGTTAAGAGTGTATTTTCAGATATTTAAAAAACTGTGCCATTTTACAAACATTTATTATATATATATATATATAGCAGTCTGGCGAGTAAACTAAAAGATTTACTAGCCAATGGCGATTCAATTGCCAAGGTGTCCGAAGAGGGTTGGGTACACTTGACTTGGACTGCTTCACGACGTGATGACATTTTGCCATTCTTTGATGTTACACTGTACTCATCATGCTCATAATGCTCCAATTTGGGAACATCTGCACCACTCGTTTTGGCGACCACACTTTGACTTGCATAATATTGTCGTTCTTCACAATCCTGATACACTTTTATTTTAGCATCAGATCATTTTTCAAGGCTGCTGCTTTAGCCAACAAAGCTGCTCTGTTAGCCTCTTCCTTAAGACGAGCCAAGGATGCTGTAGACATTGAGGACTTTTTGGATACAGATGCCACTCCACGTCCAGACTTATTAGAAGTGAGTGTCTTAGATGCCACCATTGACACACTGTCCATTGGCGACACTTCTTTGTCACAAATTTGAGACATCATAATGCTGTTCTTAGTTTCCTCAATCAACATCTCCACTTTTTCCATGAATTCTTTGCAGCACAGCAATTTAGGCTGAAACCAGAAGTCCTGATCGGGCTTGTGCTCTTCCCCTTTTAAGTACAACAACACTGAAGCATTGCTTTCAACAAATTCTTCAAACAGCCTTTTGTAGTTCTTAAAATACTTAGTTTCAACCATTCAAATTGCAAGCATTTTCCATAAGCAGTTCAATTTTGTTGGATTTTGCAGTTAATTGTCTCAACTTGCCGCTTCTGGCATTTATCTTGTTGTGAAGCTTCTCTTCCAAACCCTTGTCGGTGAGCGCCCTCCTACGCTCCGACTCGGTAATAGCAGCGTCGTCATCTTCGTTGTCTGCCATATGAACTTCAAAGAGTGCAAATCCACTTATTACTTACATTCATAACTCCAACATGCACGGAACTGCACAACATACTGTTTTGTCAGCACCCAGCGCATTCTTCTGAGATCGCAAGCACGTTCTTCCGTTTACATTCACGTGCAGGGAAAGTGCGCTCTTAAATCACTTATGTTCGCTTGAACGATGGAGTAAGCTTTTGACTTTACATGTCTGGGACATGTCCTTTTCTTATAGTTAGTCCACAAGTATTGACGCGTATCTTTCTTGTTGAACTGGTTTACTCACGACTCAGGAGTCCATGAAGTCCTTTTGTTTCTTCGTTTATTTTCAACATCAAACGTTTAACACTTCTTACAGTCTTCTCACATAAATCCACTTGGGTTACAATAACTTATTTGCTGTATCTTGAAGAATTATAATTCCAGTTACGATTGTTTTTGATTACGGTCAAAAGCTTTGTGTTCTCCAAAACTTGCGCAGCTTAATAACTTCTCACATGCACGTGAACTACACAATGACATCACTAGATATGCGCGGTAAAAACTAAAATGAACTGAAAAATATATGCAACATAAAATAACATAAATAATAATGATAATAAACTTAAATAATGAATTATGAAATATGGCTCCTACACTGTGGATATTGCAGAAAGCATCTCATCTGCTGTCAGTGAGAGTGTGAGGAGGCTTTGCGCTGCGTCAGACGAGTATTGTGAAGGGACTCTGAGGGATTCTGTGCATTGCTCATACATCATTTTCACCTCATGAACAACACCTGAGTCTGCAGGGACACGCCTGGACAGCAGACGCACTGCAGCGACAGATATACACACAAACACTGAGCCTCTATATATCCTACAACGTTATTACTTACCCAATAAATTAACGTCACATTTTAAGAGGATATTGAGTATATTAGGTAAATATTTAAGACTTCTCAATTATAGAAAATGTTTTTTCCTCTCTTTCTCTCTGTTTTCATATTCCACATTCATAGATCCAAAAGCATTTGTCATCAAACCTGATCCGATGCGTCTGAACACAGCATTGTGAATTGAACACACATACAAATGAGTTGTGTGGCCTACTTTTATCGTGTTCCTTTTGCTGTTGTTTGGTTTGTGTGGCTCTTCACAGATATGATCACTATGCACTGTCATTGTAACGAATCATCCACTGAAGGCGAGCGCAACTTTGCAACTACATGTCAACTAACTCTCATTAGAGTATTAGTAGGCTTAGGTTAAGGTTAGGGTTGGTAGAATGTTGACGTACTTGCAAAGTTACTTATAGTCAGTTTGTCTGTTGGGGAACAATCAAAATAAAGTGTTAGCTTATATTTACTCTACTATATAGAGTATACTCCAATGACCGCTAGTTGATATGTAGTTGCAGAGTCACTTATCAACAGCTGTCTAAAGGGTACCATCAAAATAATCAAACTAATATCACAGTAAAAATAGTTCAAAGCAAATGTGCCATATTACACATTAATCTGATCTGAAATCTGATTTTATGGCTGTTTGAGAAAAAAAAATATTATTATTATTACTATACTTGTAGTCAAAAATATGTCGAGGACCAATACATAACCTCCAAATACATCCACATAAACTCGCGCTCGCTCTGTCTCGCATGTCTTGTCTCTCTGGCTCTACCTCATTTTGCTATGGTCTTCCAGGCTTTTGTGTAGCCTTCAGTCCTCCACTCCTTTGGCGCCTTTTTTCCACTGAGATTGAGTAATGTTTATTGTTCCTGTGTTTATATACGTGTTGATGTTTAGATTCAACAGGATTACAATTTCCCAGTGTTTTTTTCCTTCTGTGCTCTCCATTTGTCTTGTTGTGTACTCCCCTACAATTTATTAAAGGTAATTCACACCTGGGTTCATCACCTGGCACTGCCTGGATTCCACGATACACAGGGAGGAAAATTAGGAAAAACAAGCTCAATGAGGAAAACATTAGAACAGTATCCATGCGGTACCTGCATACAGCTGGTGTTTCTGCAAATTGTGTGGTCGTGTGGATATTTAGAACATTAACTCTCTTAAAACTCATACGTTCTCTTACGAAACATAAGTTTATGTTTCTTTATTTGTGGGACAATAAAGCCTGTTTTGCTCGGCACCCCGACTTCTTCATCATCCCTAACCCAGCGAACCGCTACAAATTCCTTTAATGCAACAACAAGAAACAAACTTGTAATCAATTAGTTGTAATCAAATTACCAATACCCAAGGTTGAAAAATATAGTTGGAATATATAAGGGCTGAATACAGTGCCGATCCTAGACTTATGTGGGCCCTACGCAAAACTGTGTCGGCACTGGGGGGGTGGGGGGTATGAGTGGTTATGAACGAATGAATGAAACGCATTTGTCCGTGTTTCACTCTGTCTCGAATCGAGCTTGCAGAAAGCGCTTGAGAAAAAGTGCCTCGCCTCGTTACTCTTTCAACTCGTTTTTTAGTCTCGAGCAAGACTGTACGACAGGGGTCTGCAACCTTTTCGGCATGACGTGCCATTTTTAAATTTTCTGGTTAACCACTGTGCCAATGCCACCCCATAACCCCCCCCCTTTAATGCATTCTGTATGTATTGTATTTATACAGTACATAAACATTTTTAAATGATACGATAAAAAAACTATATTTGATTTTCATGCAAATAGTTTCTTAAGATTTTTTCATAAATAGTTTTTTAAACTTTTCAAAAGTTTCTTGAATAACAGATATACAGTGTGACCGTACTGAACACCACTGTATGTGTGTGTGTGACAAGGGCAATGCATTACAACCGTTCAGTTTAATCCCTGTTCTATATTAATGCGCTGCTTTAATTGATGCATTGATTTTGAAACTTGTGAATCCATTAGAATCGTTAGAAGACAGAATCGCGATTCGTTTATGAACAGATTTTTAGGTGCACCTCTAGTTTTGTCTTCCTCTTCTCTAAAGCAGCGCAGCCTGGCGTAACTAACATTAAAAAAAGTGAAATCGCAATCAACCACCCCTTTAAACTGACGCTTCGCTCTCTGCTTCTGTGAACAGTAAACCCCGCCTACTTTGATTTGATAGGCCATCTCAGTCATTTTGACATTGACAAGCGCTGTTTAGACCACTGAGGCTTTGATCTGAAGTGCGTGCAGCGGTCGCGCGTGCATCCGTAGACTAGCGCAAGTTAATTCTCACACTTTAATAGTGGATAACTTGACTAACCAGCGAACCGATCTCGTTCACAGCATCTATATGTTGTTCTGGTCATTCTGAAAAGCCTGAGCAAAGTCTGTCGTCAAAGTGTTTCTGTATAATAGTCTTACACCACTGCGTTCCCAAACAGCAGCATCCACCTCCGAAAGCATTGACAGCATTTATTGTTTCGTCTGTTTGCTCTGAGGTGCAAGTCATTTATCATATATGAAAATTATTATATTCAGTGGCTTCTTTTTCGGGAAAAATAAAAATTTTTCAGAGCAAAAAGGACCCGAACACCACATGAGTGTTAACCCTAAATGGTTCATATTTGTACTTTAAAAGTACATATTAGTACCTAGAGTGTACATAGTACCCTTTGAAAGGTTTCTGAGAGTGTAAATATGTCCTACACCTCATCCAGTAACAAGAGACCACTACAGCTGTATTTTGGGAGCAGGGGCTGCATTTACATTTGAGTAGACTTGCTCTCACTGACAAAATCAGGGGGTCGTGGGTCTGTTCACACTTCCCTCGCCCACTTCACAAAATGATGGTGGGGATCCACCGGAGGGGATCGACGTGCTTTGGGAAGTTCGCAAGTGTGTCCAAAAGAGAAGTGGAACGCAGTCCTGGACCAGGATTTCGAAACAGCCAATCACTGTTTTCATGCTGTAATTTTCCTTCAGCTCCAGAGTCACATGACACATGATGCTCAAAAACAACTGTGTCCAGAACTGCAGACCATGAGTAAAGATGGAAGGTTTCAAAGTGTGTGTCAGCAACTGACAAATTAATAGATTATTCAACTTTGGCGAATCATATTTGTATAAAAAAAGTTGACTAAACTGAATTATATTAAACCATCATCATCAGTTCACTTGAGATGCAATACTATGTTTATTGCCATGGCTGTGCTACAACATAAAGCCCAGCACTGCCATGCTAATAGAGCAATCCCTCTCACGCGTTATTATGCACATTACAGTTGTCCTGGAAAATAATGTCTTGAAAGAGTAGAAGGCCTCTCACTGATCTAATGCAGAAAACCAGCACTGGGCTTCATTTGGCTTTCTTAACTGATTGGTGATGCATAAACCTGGACATGTACAGAATTGTGTGTCAAAAACATAACAATACAAGCTCTTCCCTGCTGAAAAATGCTGATTTTTCAGACTAGCAGTCTGGTTTACAATGATCAGGCTGGTCTAGTCTGGTGGTTTTAGAGGGGTTTGGGGCATTTGTCAGTTGCTCAGATGGGAAAATCATCTGAACAGCAGCTTGATAAGCATGCATTACTTTCATGATATGCCCTACGCTTTTTGGAAAATGTATCTTTGTTCCAAGCATGGTAAGTGCATACTTATTCAATCTAAATTCAGATTTTCCAGCGCTTACATTTGTAATCTTAAACTAAATGCATGCTCTTTAAGCACTTCAAGGACCTTGTATGAACCCTGTTGAAGCCAACACTGACTAGATCTCTACCAGTCTGTCCCTGGGCTGCGACTGAGTACAAGCCTGTATGATGCTCCTCTGCTCATTTGGGTGTTGTGTGGCATATGGAGCACATGAGTTAGCAGTGTTTTTGAAAAGAGGATAGACATGTATGCTGGAGTGTAAATCCCTGGCAGGCCTGGAGCCATCAGAGATGCTGGATTATCTCTGCAATCTTCTGGAGTGAGTGAGTGCCCTCTTAAACACACACACACACACACACACACGATATCTCTGCATTGAACAGTATAAACACTAAGGCTGCCCCCTAATAGTCTACTAACCGTTAGTCGATGAGAAGAGGCCTGGTCGACCAAAATTTTATTAGTCGCTTATTTGCAGATAAATAAATAAAAATCCCTATTGGCGAAGTCACAC
>NW_015635041.1:481616-505693 GCF_001515625.1 Sinocyclocheilus rhinocerous | reverse complement strand
CACACACACACACACACACTCACACACACACACACTCACACTCACACACACACACACAAATGACTGCACCCAGACTGTAATCCTCCGCTGCATACAAACAGACTTCAAACCCACACACTACAGTGCTTATTATACTTTATTATAGAAATTATTTCATATAAATGCAGCAAGTCTTTGCCATAACCCAGCGATGGACTGGCCGTGTATGCAGGCATCCAGGGAAAACAGATAGACAGATAAAATATTTCGGTCTCAGAAATCCAATGAAAGTAGGACTATATCAAATTCTCTGCACACCCGGGAGGACTGCGTCAGAAGGGTTTGAAAATAAATGTTTTCCTCAAACCTTTCTGGCATTCTGGTTCACTCTCTCGGCATCTGCAGGTCCAGAGCTAACAGACCACAACACAAACAGACATCCATCTAAGCTGCTTCAGTTCAGTGGGAAAAGCTGCTGGTTGAAGCAGTATTGCTCAGTCATCATTGGCACTTGACAAAACCAAATGGTATAATTTGCTTTCTAGACAAGCGATTTATCCTCTTTTAGTTTCTAAGTATCTAATCTCTGTACACAGTCCACATGTTAAGTAGTGGCCATATCAATGGAGTCTACAATGAAGAGATGCTGTAAATATAACGGAAAAGGAACATAAGAAAATAATTTTGAGGCAGTACAAATATTTAGAACATTTTAAATGGTCTTAAAAATATAGGCTTTCTATTCTTTATGTGCAGACAATTCCTAATAACTCCTATATTTTGTCTTTATATTTTCTAGTGAAATGTAACCTTAATGTGTTTTGGTGAGATTCAACCAAACACAAAAAATTCCTAAAATTAACTAAAGCTGCTAAACGCAAATCAGCATATTAGAATGATTTCTGAAGGATCATGTGACACTGAAGACTGGAGTAATGATGCTGAAAATACAGCTGCGCATCACAGAAATAAATTACAGTTTACAATATATTCAAATAGAAAGCAGTTATTTTAAATAGTAAAAATATTTCACAATATGTTGGATTGGTGAGAATTCTTTAAAAAACATGGTCTTCAGGACGTCTAGTCCTGTCTGCTCTCCTGCAGCTCTCAGTGTGGGTGTGTGACACCGCAGAGATGGATCTTCTTAAGAACACTTTGTCCACCCACTCGTCACTTTTATAGCTTACATCTGTTTCTAGCAAGACAGACAAATGTGTCTGGGGAAAAAAATGACTTCAGGAGAAAGCTTGTGCATCAGAAAACAATTCCTTTCACTTATATAATATTACGAGCATTCTTGGCTTTGCGTTTGTCCAAAGATTTATACAGAACAAGTGTTTTTAAAAGCTTGTGGTGATTGTTTCCACCATTGTTTTTCCAGACCCCCTCTGCTTGCTGGCCGTTCTCACCTCTATCAATAATACAGTCGCTCTGCCGGGGAAGAAGCTGAGCGCGGCTCTCACCGGGGCTTTGAACAGAAGGTCAAGCTCTCGAGGTGGTACTAATTAAATTCCCCCTCCTGCCCACTCGCTAACACCCAGCTGCAAACGCAGCATTCATTAGCCCTCTGAGCCCAGCGGTGGCCTCACCTCTCCAAGCTCCACAAACAAACACACATGTGAGGAGAGATACGCAGCGCACACCTGTGCAGTTTCATCTCAAGATTGGCATCAGACCTGCAAACTCCGGACCTGTGAGGTGACGGGGGAATTTTTCTCCAGTTAAAACTTATACTCACAAGGCTGCATTTATTTGATCAAAAAATACAATAATAAACGTAATATTGTGAAATATTATTTCAATTTTAAATAGCTGTTTTCTATGTGAATATATTGTAAAATGTCATTTATTTCTGAATTTTTAGCATAATTGCTCCAGTCTTTAGTGTCACATGATCCTTCAGAAATCATTCTAATATTGATGAATAAAATATTCAAAAGAGCAGCATTTATTAGAAATATTTTTGTAACATGATAAATTACTTTACTGTAATTTTTAAATAATTTTAATGCATTTTTGCTAAATAAAAGTGTTAATTTATTTTCCTTTTTTTCTCTTACTCTTTCAATTAGTCTCACCTGTGCTTAGTTTTAGTTTCTTGATTTCTTTTGTATTTATAGCCCTTTGTGTCTTGTTTCTAATGGACTGCCTTGTGTTTGCATTTCCCTTGTTCGTAGTGTTACTCATATTTTTTGATTAATTTGTTGTTTTTCATTACATTCTTAATTAACATCTGCTTGCATATAGTAGATCCTCAGTTTAACTACATCCCTTGTCTCCAGCAAAATGTTATGGTTTTAAACACTACTTTTATAATACAGGTTTACACACACGTCAAAAAGAAAATGCCATCAAAACCTTTCAGAAGACAGCCAGTTCCCTTCGGATATGCATTCATATAATGCACACCACAAATCAATCTCCACAAGTGAATTTCTTTGTTATCTAACAGCATAAGTTATCAAATGTATGGACAACAAATAAAACTAGGTTTTTAGACTTTCTGAAGTGCCTTTGGTTGCTACTAGCCGTGCTCTATTTTGAGTCCTCTGGAGGATTCATATCATTGAGGATGCCTCATTACAGAAAAATCACTATTATAAAATGACTGTTATTCCTCCTGAGGTGTAAATTACTACAATAAGAAATTTTCCTTTGGAATCTAATGGTGACTTTTCTGAAATAAGGCAGTGACCTCCGGAGGACGCAACCTTCAAAATGAGACGCAGCAAAGGTGTTTCGAGTGATTTTTACAGGTCTGATCGAGTGCTCTCGCTGGTGTTCAGGGTGTTGATGACTGATTGCTTACTGGCCCAAGTCAAAAGAAACCAGCCCCGAGTCTCCATTATATTCTGGCCTCTAGACCTCTTCTTCAATGTTGGACAGTAATAGCACTGTTTCCCTTAGAAAGCATCACTAATATCTCAGTTGTCATGGAGTGGAGTGATATATTTCCCAGTGTTTGATTAAAGCTTGTCAAACACCGTGTACACAAATAACCATGCAGCTCGCTACAGATTTCAGGATAGGACTGCCTCTCGCTGCTGCCCGACATTCAGCTTCACAAACACAACACTAGTCATCTATTCCTATATATCCATAAGAACATGCATCTGCTGAGATTTCTGAAATGAAAATGAACCCTGTTGTCACATTTAGCATGCCGCAGGCAGACAGGTATTCAGTATTAATTGCTTTCTGCGTGGACACATTTGCTCTGGTGGCTGTGTGGGCAGATCGCTTACAGAATCTATTTTAGTGACAGAAAACATGAGCAAAGCCTTCTGTATAATTACTGTCATCTCGGCTGATGACAGCAGCTCCCGCCGAGCGACAGATAGCTGGATTCACTCACTGAGGGGAAATCAGATCCTGCAAGAAGTAAAAAAACACAGCTCATACAGTCACACTTCCACATCAGAGCATTGCTTATCTAGAAATTAGTTTTTTTCAACTGCTTACACACAAAATCTTTACTTGTCACACAGTTTCTGAACGCTGACACTCAACAAATGTATGGACAACAAATAAAACTAGGTTTTTAGACTTTCTGAAGTGCCTTTGGTTGCTACTAGCCGTGCTCTATTTTGAGTCCTCTGGAGGATTCATATCATTGAGGATGCCTCATTACAGAAAAATCACTATTATAAAATGACTGTTATTCCTCCTGAGGTGTAAATTACTACAATAAGAAATTTTCCTTTGGAATCTAATGGTGACTTTTCTGAAATAAGGCAGTGACCTCCGGAGGACGCAACCTTCAAAATGAGACGCAGCAAAGGTGTTTCGAGTGATTTTTACAGGTCTGATCGAGTGCTCTCGCTGGTGTTCAGGGTGTTGATGACTGATTGCTTACTGGCCCAAGTCAAAAGAAACCAGCCCCGAGTCTCCATTATATTCTGGCCTCTAGACCTCTTCTTCAATGTTGGACAGTAATAGCACTGTTTCCCTTAGAAAGCATCACTAATATCTCAGTTGTCATGGAGTGGAGTGATATATTTCCCAGTGTTTGATTAAAGCTTGTCAAACACCGTGTACACAAATAACCATGCAGCTCGCTACAGATTTCAGGATAGGACTGCCTCTCGCTGCTGCCCGACATTCAGCTTCACAAACACAACACTAGTCATCTATTCCTATATATCCATAAGAACATGCATCTGCTGAGATTTCTGAAATGAAAATGAACCCTGTTGTCACATTTAGCATGCCGCAGGCAGACAGGTATTCAGTATTAATTGCTTTCTGCGTGGACACATTTGCTCTGGTGGCTGTGTGGGCAGATCGCTTACAGAATCTATTTTAGTGACAGAAAACATGAGCAAAGCCTTCTGTATAATTACTGTCATCTCGGCTGATGACAGCAGCTCCCGCCGAGCGACAGATAGCTGGATTCACTCACTGAGGGGAAATCAGATCCTGCAAGAAGTAAAAAAACACAGCTCATACAGTCACACTTCCACATCAGAGCATTGCTTATCTAGAAATTAGTTTTTTTCAACTGCTTACACACAAAATCTTTACTTGTCACACAGTTTCTGAACGCTGACACTCAAACAGCAGAAGCACACACCAAATCTGCAAAACCATACACTAATTCTAAGCCTTTGACACAGATTTCAATTTCATAAAACACTTTTTTGCAAAACACAACACACTATTCTCTATGTAACACACAAAACTCTACCAGGAATTAATATTATGGCAAAGGTGTTTGCAAATGTTTGCTTTTGAGATGTGTTTGTGATATTTTGAACGCAGCGCTTCGTTTTGCAAGAGATGTGAGGCATTTTGCATTTTGTGATATATATATATATAGAAGTGGTGGTGGGCCGCCTGGACCAAAAAATGCCAGGGCTGATTTTTTGTCCCAGTCCAGCCCTGATTGTGTGTGAAGTTTTGAAAAAAAGAGGCAAAGTTTTTAAAATGTGTGTAAGCAGTTGAAAAAAACTGTAATCTAATTCAGTCACCGAATAAATATACACTGACATCAAGCGATTACAAATGAAGCATATGAAATTTCCAGTGCATATACTATAATTGTCACGCCTCTGGACTGTCTGTGTGTGTTTTTCTCCCCATGTGCTCCCCGTGACCCAGTTTCTCCCTCTCGTTTGATTGCTCATTTGGTTCAGGTGTGTCCTGTTAATTACCCTCGTTTAGTTCAGTATTTAAAGTGTTGTCTGTTCCTTGATTCCTTTGTCCGGTGTTGTCTATACTTTGTGCTCTGTGTGTGTTCCTGCCTGCCCTGTGTTACCCCTGTTTGGATAAATAAAGACTGTTCTTCATGACTCTCCCTCGCCTCTGCGTTCCTCGACTCCACACAGAAGCACCGTGACAATAATGCACTGTACGGTGCAAATATATTGATCAACTGATCAAATAATCTTGTCAGGAATCAGAAAGAGTCTTAAAGATATATTTCACCCAAAAATAAAAATTCTGTCATCACTTATACTCACCCTCATGTTGTTCCAAACCTACGGAGCCACTATAAAGACATGGTGATGGTGAAATGATGAGATAGGAGGAAACAATATATATTTAAATGCTTTTGTGTTCAATTGCAAAACTTTTGTAATGGAATTAATATGAGGTGGGAAGCAGTGCATTTGTGAGCAAAGGCAAAGTTTCTTGGGGGAACGCAATACTTTTGCGACAAAATGTATATGTTTTGCAAGCAAACACAAAAAGCTTACCAGGAAACACATTCGTTTATCGGGAGAACGCATTTGTTTTACGAGAACATGCAAATGTTTTACAAGCAAATACTACGTTTCTTGAGGAAACATGATACTTTTGCAATAGAACACAAATATTTTGCGAGAGAATGCAAAGGTCCTCGGGGGAAATAAGAGAGAAAATACGTCATACATTAAAGGGGTCATATGATGCGATTTCAAGTTTTCCTTTCTCTTTGGAGTGTTACAAGCTCTTGGTGCATAAAGAAGATCTGCAAAGTTGCAAAGACTAAAGTCTCAAATCCAAAGAGATATTCTTTATAAAAGTTAAGTGTCAGCTACACCTACCTAAATCGGCTCGTTCTAACACGCCCCCACATATCTACGTCACTATGTGGAAATATTAGCATAATGCCACCCAAATGTCCCCGCTAAGAAAGGCGGCGTGGTTTCAGGAACAGCAGTCGTGTTGATGCAGCATGTCAGGGAGACGCTGTGTTTCAGTGCGAAAGCAAAAGCACTTTATTTGGCCAATGCACTGGGTCAGCTGGCCAATCAGAGCGGACTGCGCTTGTCAAAGGAGGGGGCTTTGTAGAAAACGAAGCGTTTGAGAGAGGCGGGGCATAGAGGACCTACAATAATGTACAGTATTTGAAAAATAATTTTTTTTTTTTTTACATTAAAGCATGTCAACATATTCTGTTACACCAAATACACAAAATAATGATCTTTAAAATAGCATCATATGACCCCTTTAAATAAGAGAAAGAAATATGAAGAATAAGAGAGAGAAAATGCGTCATGTATTAAGAATAGGTTCAGAAGTCTCAGTAGGGTCAGTGTCTGGGCAAGTTTGGGACGTTTGCCCAGGTCTTACTACACATGCACCATTAAATCATCCTGACAGACACCAAACAAGACAGCAAAGCCCTGCAGATAATGATACGGTCAGCATTTCCCACAAAGCAGGACAAGAATAAACAATCATTACGGATCTCAGACACGTGAGCGGCGGTTTCTTCTCACTGCTGTGGACAGAAAAACAAAACCACAACCCGAGGGCCAACATAGACGAGTTCATGAGTTATTACTCCCAAACACAACAACATCATAATGGATCTGTATAACTGCACTTTGTTACTGTGTTTTCTTCTGGAATCACGTCACAGTTCACCACAACAGACGGGTAAAAGACCCAGTGTAGAAATATCTGATCTTACTTTGCCTGAATACAGTAGAGATGACCGAACAGATTTACCTCATGTCTGAATATACTTCTCAAAAGATACAAAAGAGACAATGAGATAGCAGTTTGGTGAGAATTTTTGAGGATGTAAACAATACAAGAATGCAAAGAATATTGAATGGCAAATATCTGCATTAGGCATAAAAACATATGAAAACGATGATATGCAAAAGGGGCTTAATGGAGGAATTAACTGTAAACTCTGTACGCGGTACTGTAATCTGTTTTGCCATTTGGATTATTATTCAGTGCAATGGTTAGAGTGAATTAAAGTAAATCTTAAAGGGACCGTTCACCCAAAGATAAAAATTCTGCATGTCATCATTTATCATCCTCACGTCAGTCCAAACTTGTATGACTTTCATTCTTCCGAAAAACACAAAAAGATATTTTGAAGAATGTTGGTCAATACACAGAAACTCAGGTTTGGAACGAGATGAGGATGAGTAAATGATGACTTCATGTTTGGGTGAACTGTCTCTTTAAATGGGCAGACAGGCCAGAGAAGCAGAGAATCTGTCTGTCTCACTGGGTTTACGCTTTAAATCAAGCAGTGGAGTGGAAGTTGCCTACAGTGTGGTTGCACTCTCAACATGATGACAAGCTTAGTGAGGGCTTCAGAATATCGGTAATAAGATCAGGAGGATGAACATGAACTTTAAAGGGGTCATATGATGCAATTTAAAATGTTCCTTTCTCTTTGGTGTACGCGTTTCAGAAAGGCAGGGCATAGAGGAGAAACAGTAATGTACAGTATGTGGAAAATAATGTTTTTTGAACCTTAAACCGCATAAACACATTTCATTACACCAAATACACCAAATAATGTTCTTTTTAGCAACATCATATGACCCCTTTAAGAGGAAACTATGGCAAGCCGTTTTATCTTAAAATATTCCAAGCGTTACTCGTCATAATTGCATTTTTACTACTAACAATTCAGTTAGAGAGCTCTACAATTAAATTATTACTAGTAACAATGCCAGTTAGAGAGCTCTCTAAATCTATTTTTACTAGTTATAATTACAATAAGAGAGCTCTCTAATTTAATTAGAGATCTCTGCAATTACATTCTTACTAGTAAGAATTCCAATTAGAGAGCTCTTTAATTTAATTCTTAATAGTAAAAGTGCAATTACAGAGCTCTATAATTAAATTTTTACTCGTAAAAAAAACACATTAAAGATATGTTTAATTGCAGATCTCTGTAATAGCTCTCTAATTCAGTTCTTACTAGTAAGAATTACAATTAGAGAGCTCTCTAATTCAGTTTTAACTAGTAAGAATTCCAATTAATGAGCTCTCTAATTAAATTGTTACTAGTAAGAACTGAATTAGAGAGCTATTTAACTCCATTACAGAGATCTGCAATTAAACATATCTTTAATGTGTTTTTTTTACGAGTAAAAATTTAATTATAGAGCTCTGTAATTGCACTTTTACTATTAAGAATTAAATTAAAGAGCTCTCTAATTGGAATTCTTACTGGTAAACGTTGAATTAGAGAGCTCTCCAATTGGAATTATTACTAGTAAAAATTTATTTAGAGAGCTCTCTAATTGGCATTGTTACTAGTAATAATTTAATTGTAGAGCTCTTCATTAACATTTAAAGAAAAATGCTACAAAAACGGCTTGATCTGAAAAGAGCTGTTTTTGACAGGGTAAAAAAGGTGTTTTTTACTCCACCATTGAGAAATTTTAACCAAACTATGTTACAGACTTTTCATTAAGAGCCCCAAAAAATCATATCAACTTGTGGAAAATGGGCAACCTATGACCACTTTAAATCGTATAGAAGAGGCATGGTCTGAAAGCACATCTACCAAACGTATAAAGGTTCCTTTAGTACATTGTACAAAAAAAAAAAAAATTTTAAGTTTCATGTACAGACAACAGTGCTTTCAAAATGATCCCTGTTCACTCTGATCAGCGAAAAACCATTAAAAATGCTGTATTATTCATTCCAGGCAATGGCGATGTCACTTTGTAGAGAAACATTATGCACCTGTGCACACATGTGCCTATAGACTGAACACGTAATACACGTCACTGTTTCCACAAATTCACATTTTTGTGGTTTACACGGGGATGATAACGGTGTCACTTTCAAAAACGTAAACCTTAAAACCCATTTTTGTGTTTTCAGGCCCTTGAATGACCTAAATGTACAAAATGTTCTTAATCTTTAGTTGTTTAGTTTGTTGCAAACACCCCCTAAATGTAAATGGTCCAGTCCGCTGATTGATGCTTCAACCAACCCGGTCTCATCAATCTGCGTATAAATAACACGAGTTTACACTTGCCAATTGCGTGTAAGGCACCAAAGCTAAAAGTACCTTATATACCCCTAAAAGGTACTAGTACCTTAAACGTACATATTAGTACTTTAAAAGTGCACATTAGTGCCTAAAGTGTACGTATTTGTACCTTTTGAAAGGGTACAGGCCAAGTGACAGTTTTGTACCTTTTATTTTATTTATTTTTTCTGAGAGTATATAATACAATATAATGCAACCCCTACTGACTTCCTTGAACTTGTTGAAATGAAAAGCCTGTAAGACTCAAAAGAGTCTGATTAAAGCACAGTCATATCCGAGCCTCAGCTTCCTCACTAAGAAGTCACATTACTCTCTGCGCCCCTGTGGACTAAGAGGTCGACTGCTCAGAAAGCGGCTTTCTTCCGCAGCCCTGCTGTGAACAGCGGCCTTCATTATGCTCCGCTCTCACGCTGGCGACACACAGGGGACGGTACGCTTGTGCAGACCAGCTAATTGCTCCCTTCCAGACCCCGACTGAGCTCAGCTGAGGCCAGAGCAAAACAGCAGCGCTTCTCACCATAATGAAGAACAGCTGCTCTCCGTCAGAGCTAGAACAAAAGCCTTGCAAATGATACAGAGGCTGCATGCTAATATGCATACTTCCCTATATAGTAGGTGAAAACAGCATGTGAAAAGAGTAGTATGCTTGAATTCACAGTATTCATAAAACAGGTGAAAAATACCCTGATAGGATTTCCAGTGAGATTCTGAAGTGCACTTTACTATTCCATGAGAGGATTTATGAATGGCAGTGAAGCGATGCAACTGAGTCACGTGATAATGACAACATGATTAATGTAGTACATACAGATTGCTTTCATACTACACACACACACTGTAAAAAAATTAAATTGCCTCTTTTACTGAAAAGCAAGATGAAAAATATGGATTAAACAAAAATTGCATGATGTCTCACTGTGTGAAATAGTAAGCTAATGCTATTTATTTCACTGCATATGAGGTATAAACATGAATGATCTTGGACACTGTTTTAGACACTACTGTGCATTGTGCATGTATGAATTCTGACACAAATTATGGTAAAAAAAATTTCTGTTCAACTGTCTATTCAGCTACTTAATGCGCACTTTAAATAAATTAGTAGGCTATTTATTAGCAATGTGGAAAATACAAAGACATTGAGGGCCTGGGTTATTTTCAGTCATTATACATTTTTTAAAGTTAGGGTCTGAAATATATTCTACGCAAGTTTCAAAATATGTCAAACCACATTTTATAAAGCAACAAATGTATGTATGTGTAAACTGTCTTCTGCAGTTTGTTTTTTATGTCAACTGCTTTTATATGCGGAGCAGCAGAAGATAAGAACTCATCCATCGAGAGTGTTCAGGTCTGCAGCTGATTGACAAAACAGCATCTGAAGCACTCTACAAGACTCTTCTGAGTTCATTCAGACGTGTGAATCTGGCAGTATTGCTTCAGCAGAGGAAGGGCTGTTAAACTGAGGACAGAAATGTGAAGTGATTTCTCCAGCTGCTCTGATATATTTCCGCTAACCGCTGGCCCAGCAACTCACAGTCAGTCTGAAGAGCACTTGCTGAGAGAGCAGTGGATGTGTAAATGAGTTTAACACGTCCTTCAGCAGCCAGAAAACACACACACACACACACATACAGCACAAACTCATCATTCCTCCATCGCTCAGCTCTGTGGCCAGCTTTAGCAAATATCCCACAGAAATGAGCTGGAGGTTTTGGAGACTCCAGATGTGGACTAGAATCAGTTATGATATTGCTAAGTATATTTTATCTGCCATTTTCATTGAATAAATTGTGAAATGATGCAATAACATTGTTAAAAATGTAGAGAAGGTGAATCAGAATTGAGGCAAATGCTTCTCGAGCTCAAATAAAAAGAGAGAAGCCTGATTTGAAAGAGATGATGATGATGATGATGAAAATTAATGTAAGTGATCTCTACAACACACTCACTTGGATAATATCAACTGTTGCTATCACATATACCACAAAAGTTGTAAAGCACAAATGCTTACAATCAATCAATCAGTCAATCAATCAACCAACCAATCGATCAACCGAACAATCGACCAATCGATCAACCGACCAATCAACCAACCAACCAACCAATCAGTCAGTCAGTCAGTCAACCAATCAATCAACCAACCAACCAATCAACCATCCAACCAACCAACCAACTAATTAACCAATCAATCAACCAACCAACCAATCAACCATCCAACCAACCAACCAACTAATTAACCAATCAATCAACCAACCAACCAATCAACCATCCAACCAACCAACCAACTAATTAACCAATCAATCAACCAACCAACCAATCAACCATCCAACCAACCAACCAACTAATTAACCAATCAATCAACCAACCAACCAATCAACCATCCAACCAACCAACCAACTAATTAACCAATCAATCAACCAACCAACCAATCAACCATCCAACCAACCAACCAACTAATTAACCAATCAATCAACCAATCAACCAAATCAACCAACCAACCAACCAACCAACCAACCAATTAACCAACCAATCAACCAACCAACCAACCAATCAATCAACCAACCAACCAATCAATCAATCAATCAATCAATGAACCAACCAATCAACCAACCAATCAATCAACCAACCAACCAACCAACCAATTAACCAATCAATCAACCAACCAATCAACCAATCAATCAATCAATCAATCAATCAATCAATCAATCAATCAATCAATCACTGTATAAGCTCTTCAGACAGCAGTAGAAAAGCCCACCACTGTTTTATAATGAACCAAAAATATTTTACACTTCTCATTATAACATAGAATTATGAAAGTTTGTTTCCACCACATTATGAAAAAATAAAAACTGAAAAAAACTTTTTGAGTGTCCATCTCACAGTTCTTATTTATTTATTTATTTATTTTCAGCCATAAAAAAATGAAACAGTTTATTGTGACTTTTTAATCTCACAATTCTAATTTTTTTCTTCGGAAATGTGAGTTTACTATATATCTCACTATTTTGGGAAACAAAGGTCTGAATTGTGAGAAACAGTTGCATTTTTAATTTTGGTGGAAACTAGCTTTCGTTTAAAAGATCTCCTTGTGTTTTGCATCATTCCTTTGGAAAGTCAAACTAAAATCTAAATCACAAAAGCCTGAGATTTAATTCAATAAGGTACATTGTCTGTTGTGTTTTAGAGTGGTGTAAAGTATTTGAGCAAATGCAGTTATATATTTTAGTATCTTTTTGGCTGCTTTGTAAGTAGGCTGCATTAGCAACGTTTACTCTCTACTGTCTTGACTACATTTCTGAAGAAATATATATTTACTCCACTACATTTCGAAAGAGAGCAGCCTTTATTCAGAGCACACAAACAGTTTCTGCTGTGGAAGAAGCGATGTCTCCATCTGCAGGATACTGAAGCGACTGGACCTTCTGTGTTGTTAAACGCACTCAGAGCTGTCACAGATCACCTCCATGTGAACGAGTGCCAAATCACAGGTTTTGTGACACTTGCAACACTTGAGCTTTACTGAGGCTTGAGTCTGATCCTGGTCACATTGCATTCAGGGATGTTTAAGAGGCTGTTGTGTCAATCTGGATTTATTGAGATGTTCAATTTTATTCTTATTACCAAAATGTTCTCCTCACAAATCAAGAGCACACAAACAGTTTCTGCTGTGGAAGAAGCGATGTCTCCATCTGCAGGATACTGAAGCGACTGGACCTTCTGTGTTGTTAAACGCACTCAGAGCTGTCACAGATCACCTCCATGTGAACGAGTGCCAAATCACAGGTGTTTCATACATCAGATGAGAACATGCCTGGGATTTTACTTTATATCTTATTTATGTCACATTCTACTCTTTTTTTTAAACACTTGAGCTTTACTGAGGCTTGAGTCTGATCCTGGTCATATTGCATTCAGGGATGTTTAAGAGGCTGTTGTGTCAATCTGGATTTATTGAGATGTTCAATTTTATTCTTATTACCAAAATGTTCTCCTCACAAATCAACTTTTTGATTTTTTTGTCTTGGTTTTGAGCTGTTATGAGGTGGTGAGAATATACATCGTTCACCCTGCATGCAATACAAGCTAAAATAGTACTGTTACAATTGGACATTTTAAGACTTTCACTCAAGTGGTATTGAAAAGTGTGACTCGTAACTTTTAATTTAATGTCATTTTCACGGTGAGCTTCCACTTTAAAGTCCAGGTACAACACAAAGTCAGTGCAAAGACTTTACTCTGTTCAATTTGGACACTGAAAATAAGATGCAGCTCTTGACTTTGCTCTCAAAGAGCAGCAGACTGATGCACTGGATGGGACGATTAGAGGGTCCATTACACCTATGGAGGGATGTGTGTGTGTGTGTGTGTTAAATGAACATACTGCAAACATGAAATGAAATCAAACTGATATAGATGTAGCTTTGCTTCACCGTGCAGAAGTGAAGACGCTCTGCACTCTTCAGAGTTCAGTGTCAGCATTTTACCAGTCTCTATACTGGAAAAGGCTCTTGGTAAAAGCTATTGAAGCTTGAATCTAACCTTGAAAGGACTCTTTTGTTCCACTGAATGAAAGCAAGTTACAAGGGCATTTGTGATTTAGTTTCTATTTGATCAGAAATGCTGAGTTGACATGTGTGCCGGTGAACAACGGACTCCCACTGAATCAGTGTCCATCAGATCATTTTCTGTAAAAATGAGACAAATAAAAGCGTGCTGAAGATGGAATGAAATGATTTTTGGATTTGCAGTCAGCAGGGGTTATTGATACTGATGATGCCCAGTGAAAACAAATGCTGAGACAGAAAATGTAAAGCCAAGTCTACAGTGTGCCGTCAGAAGCTGGATGACTAATTCTCCATTGCTTCCCTCCAGATTTCCCTTAGGGGTTTTTCAAATTATGAGTAAAACAGAGTGTGTGTTGAATATAAATTGATGATACTTGGACGCTTTGCTCTCCAACGTAAATTACACACACCCATACTGAAAATGTGAATTTTGAAGCAGCTGTGCTTATATTTAAAACATATGTTTGTAATAAACAGTGTTGGGTAGTAACTGATTACATGTAATCTGTAGCATGTAATCAGATAAAAAAAAAATAGTACTTGTAATTAGATTAGATTACATTTTAAAATGCTCAATCAGATTAAAGTTACTTTTCACTGGTTACATGATTACATATTATTCACACAATGACAGTAAATTATTAAAAATGTATTGATTCACCCCAATTCTTTTTTTTTTCTTAAATTTTCCTTAAAAACTTCTACTGCTCATATACATTTGGAAAGTCTTCCTGGAAACACACACAGCAACTAGACTATAATTACACAGAAAATGGAGAGGCCACACAACATTTGACCACTGGATTTTATTGCACTTTAAAGGTGATATATGGCAAAAACATAAAAATATAAGTGCAGTATAAACTCTACATTCCCTAATGACTGCGAAATATTACACGTACCAAAAAAAAAAAGTAGACATTTGGAGATACAGTAGGCCTATGTTTTTTTCTCCCTCATTGCATATCTAATCAACTGACAAACACATTTTCATTATTATTTGAATTATCCCTCATTTAACCATGTACTATATGTCTTTGGAGGGCTTTTGTCTTTCAAACACATGAAAATGCACAAATTCACATCATTTACAGTGTAATCAGCACATGCATAACCAGACAGAATGGATTCCCAAACTTTTTTGCCGGCCGAACATAAAATATCTTCTTGAATTTCCGGCCCTGAGATTTTAAGATAATATCTCAAATAATTTAACAACATTTAGATGTTTACAGTTCTGAGGTGTGGGTAAAAACAAATAAAGTCTTTCTATTTTTTACAGTTTAAGTGTTTTTTATTTTAGAATGAGTTAATTAGTTAAAACGGTTTAATTTCATAATCATAATCAGAATCAGAATTAGCTTTATTTTTGACCACTGGATTTTATTGCACTTTAAAGGTGATATATGGCAAAAACATAAAAATATAAGTGCAGTATAAACTCTACATTCCCTAATGACTGCGAAATATTACACGTACCAAAAAAAAAAAGTAGACATTTGGAGATACAGTAGGCCTATGTTTTTTTCTCCCTCATTGCATATCTAATCAACTGACAAACACATTTTCATTATTATTTGAATTATCCCTCATTTAACCATGTACTATATGTCTTTGGAGGGCTTTTGTCTTTCAAACACATGAAAATGCACAAATTCACATCATTTACAGTGTAATCAGCACATGCATAACCAGACAGAATGGATTCCCAAACTTTTTTGCCGGCCGAACATAAAATATCTTCTTGAATTTCCGGCCCTGAGATTTTAAGATAATATCTCAAATAATTTAACAACATTTAGATGTTTACAGTTCTGAGGTGTGGGTAAAAACAAATAAAGTCTTTCTATTTTTTACAGTTTAAGTGTTTTTTATTTTAGAATGAGTTAATTAGTTAAAACGGTTTAATTTCATAATCAGAATCAGAATCAGAATTAGCTTTATTCGCCAGGTGTGCGCAAACACACTAGGAATTTGTTGTGTTTTTTTTGTTTTTTTTTATCAGGTGCTCCTGGTACATACACACATACATACACATCTGACATGAGAACAGAAAAAAACATTTAAATAGTAAGACTTAACAAAAAATAATGTGTATACAAAAAATAATAATGTGTATGAATCTGGAACAGCAGATTTATGTACAGATTTGTGCATTTGTACTCTATATAGAACTGTATAAATAAGAGATATCCATATGTATTTACATAATACTTGAGAAAAAGGCAATAATTTGAAATGTTTATGATTTAATGATCAGTTTTCCATTAACTCACAAACCCCCCGCAGTTCATTCGTGAAGCCCAGTTTTGGAAACCCTGGTTTAATGCAATGTTTTCATGATGTTCATAACAAAAAAAAAAAAAAATGGAATATGTTTTCTTACCAGTTAGGACAAAGGTAATCCAAAAGTAACCAATAAGCAGTCTAAATACATGTGTAATCTGAGAGATGTTACAAAAAACAGTTTTTGTCATGTAATTGTAATCAGTATGAGTGACGCCTACTACCTAATCTTACTGTTTTTAAAAAGTATATATATTTACCAGACCTTATTTTACTCCTGAATTGAAAAAACTCATTATGAAACCTGTAAGAAAAATCTCAAGGGAACTAATGGGCAATTAATCATCACGACTGCAGCACTTCTATTTCAATTTCATTCTCCCTGTATTTGCTCCCTCTTCGTTTTATATTTGAGTCTCATAAAGTTTCATACCACATTTATGCAGATGATCCTCAGCTTTATTTCCCTCTAAAATCCGGTTGATTCAGTGTCCTCCTTGCTGGCTTGTTTAGAGGACATCAAGAATTGGATGGAAAATCACTTCCTACAGTTGAATCAAAAAAAGACTGACGTTATTTTGTTTGGCCCTTCTCACCTTTTACATAATTTAAGCTCTACTCTGGGCCCAAAGGTTACAAATCTGGGAGTTATTTTTGATCCTGAATTAAAATTTGACAAACAAATTAACTCTGAGCCAGTTGTTTGCAGCTTAAGGGGCTTCGCAAGCTGAAAGGTTTTCTCAGTTTTAATGATTTAGAGGTTGTTATTCATGCATTCATTTCAACCCGGCTGGATTACTGTAACGCTCTTTACGCTGGAATTAACCAGTCTTCACTATACGAGTTGGTACAGAATGCTGCTGCTCACTTTTTGACGGACAAAAAAGAGGGAGCATATTACCCCTGTGTTAGCTTCACTTCACTGGTTACCTGTTCAATTCAGAGTTGATTTTAAGTTTTTTTGTATTTAAAGCACTTCATGGTCTTGCCCCTGTTTACATTTCAGATCTTCTCCATTTCTATTCTCCTGTGAGAATGCCAGAAGTTATCGATTGTCCCAAAATCTAAAATCTAAAGGGAACAGGGCTTTTTCAGTTCTTGGTCCTACGGTCTGGAACTCATTGCCTTTATCCATCAGATCATCCACTACACTGTAAAAAAATTCTGTAGTTTTTACAAAATAATTTTGGCAGCCGTGGTTGCCAGAATAATTTTGTAAAAAATACAGAAAAACTGTAAACACATTTACGGCCAAAAACTGTAAATTTTACAGTATAAAACTGTAATTTACAAACAAGAAGATTTGAATGTAAACCAGTAAATTCAACAATGCACACTGCTATTCAAATCTGTTTTGTACCTTTAACATACTGACAACCACCATAATAATGCAGGTGGTAAAAGAGAAAGCCACATGAAGAATCAAAGCTCATCACAAGTAGCTTCGCCACAAGCAGAAGTATATACTAATATATAGAAGGTGCACAGAGTCATTCATGCAAACACAAAACACCATCATGGTAACACACATGATACTTAAATAATGCATTAAACTTTCATTAAACAACAGAAGATGTAACATAAAGCCCAAATATACATAACTAATAACAAAAACTATTAAAAAAACATGATTATTTAAACAAAATACTTTCAAATGTGGAGTGTCATGCAGGGAATTCTGGGAAAATCAGTTTACAGTTTTTGACTGTAAATTATACATTGATCTGTTATTTTTACTTCTAAAAACTGTAAAATTAACAGCACTTTACTGTAAAATTACATGAAATGTCTGGTTAGATATTTTACAGTTTTTCCCTGTATATAGTACGGGAACTAACTGTTAACCTATTAACAGTTTTTTTCCGTAGCGTTTTTACAAAATTTTACAATTAAAATTACACTTATTTTTTACAGTGCAGAGCATACAGACTTGTTGAAAGAAAGTCAGATACTATGCTGACTGACTGGGTTATTGTTGCCAGTAATGACAAGGTCCTGGTCCTTCCTGCCGCCCACTGTGCTTTTGTGTAGTGGATGGACCACGCCCATATCGGCCTTCTGTTTGAAGCGTAGCAGTCCACTCTCATGAAACTCCATACTTTCACAACCTCCAGGACCTATCCGTATCACTGTCCATATCACCAGTGTTATCTATAAAACACAGATAATGTATAAGTGTCTCGGTATTCAGTGAGCAGTAGAGATGGAACTCAAATTATATGAAAATGTCTTATATTTTTTTCAAAAATTATTTGATGCTAATTTTATATATAGTATAAAATTATAGTATATCCTATCATATTAATATCACAGACCCAACAAAGAACCGATAAACTCACAATGAGGTTGATGAGCGCAAGCAGAAAAAGTAGGATGATTATGCCAATGGCAATGATGCCCTTGCGACCCCTCAGTCCTGTTTTGTGAAGTCTCTCCTCTTCAATCGGAATATATCCAGCCTTAAAATTACTGTTGTGCTCTTTATTAACTGATCTGCGCTCGATAGCCTTCTCCCTCATAGACTTCTTCACCGGCGCATTTGGGATTTCCTGTGGATATAAGGAAAAATAAGATGGTACATTAGTTGGTACAATTATTGTCTGCTACTGCACATTTACTAGACACTCCATTACTGCTACAAGAGGATTACCATACAAGAACCCCTTCAAAATATAGCAATACTCAGCTTTACTTAAATGATTTGCAAAATTGCAATTAAGATATTTTCTAGGCTTCAGTGATGAATTTGGGTGTAAAATCAATTATGCCAGTATGTATTCAATTATTATGGTAGCCCATATACTTAAGCCACACTTAAAATGTTTCATTTTTCTGAGAATTTATTTTCCAAATACATCTGAGCAACTGTTTTCAAGGTTAATTTTTAGCAGATACATGAACTCAGTTATCCTCAAGTTCACACAAGTGTAATAGCATAATAACCAGCGGCATAGTTCATTTTATCATGTTCACTAATGATTGACAACCACATAATGTCAACATACTTTTTAATTTGAATTTAAACAGCACATATCTTTTATATAATAACATTTTATCACTTTGTATCATTTAATTCCTAGCATATCTATTTTGAATATGCTTACAATAAATATCATTTCAGTTTAATATTTTATCATTTAATCATTTATATTTAATTATGTAACTCAATGTTAGTTTTAAGCATGTCTTAAATGCTGTAATACTTTTGGGACCAGTATTACAGTGTGTAGTAATAATACTTCATATTCTCAGTACTTAATATTTTGTTCTATCTTATCTCTTGGAGTATTTATTTAGTATATATAATTTTGGATAGAGCACTAAATAGTGACAAATGATTTTCAACCTGAGTTACTTGCGGTACAAGGGAGTCTGATTGTCTGATGTGGGAATATGCAAAAAATAACATCTCAGCCTATAACAACAATTTCTCTTTTTCCCCAGCCAAATGCATATTCTTTTAGAATTAACTAACACTACACATTAATTAACTATAAACACATTCATGCTATTAGTGTGACGGCTAAAAAAGAAAGCAGCGTTGCTGTCTTCAGGAATGCAGTAGATGAGTCCGTGTGTCTGTATGCCTAAAAATAAATGACACGCAGCCCTTTCCTCTGTAATAAACACGAGCGAATGGTTTTATTTTAAAGATCCAAAGCATCACCATCCAGTATAACCACAGCAAACTCTAACCCTGCAATAATGAGTCAATTTGTCCATAAACGGACAGGGCATAAATCGCGCAGATGATCGTTATTCATTCACATACATCGCCATAGACGTCGTTACCAATTTAAAGTTATTATACATCGCTCGCTTTAACGCTCAAAATCACTTGAAAAGCAAGGCAAAAGAGAAAACATTTACAATTCACATTGAAAACAGACCTGCTCCGACGCCATGTTGACCCTCCCTCTCCAGACCACTGTATGGACAGCTTCACACACAGCCTGAGGAGAAACCACTGCGAGAGAACCGTTATCCAAACAATAGTTTCAAACAGCCAAACCTTCACATGGATTATACACTTCAAACCTGGCTAAATGAAATTTAGAATGAAATTTCCCATAAATATAGGCCAGTGTTGAAGAAGAAATTAGTTACTTTTAAGGGAGCACTAACTATGTAAGATGGTTTGTTCCTCCGCTATAAAGAGCCAGTTGTGAGTCACATCATCTCGCCGTATAAGGAAAGTACAAATAAAGACAGAGCATATCATAAAATGAAAATGACAAGAAACGCCTGCTATGATATTTTTTCTGTTGTCTTTATTTCCAACATTTTTTTTAGTTAAAATTTCTGTTTACACTGAAATTTTTTTTTCGTAGTATTAACAAAAAATAAAAATAAAATAAATACAACAAATGGTGAATATGACAACCTATATATTAAAAGACACATACAATATATTGTTAAATATGTTTTTTTTTTCTAATTTAAAAGTATACGAATTACCTCAGAATTTTCAGAGATTACAGTAAAATATTGTTAAATTGTTTTTAATTAGTCAAAAGCATTATTGATAGCAAAAGTAACATTTCCCTGCGTAAACAGTCTGTTTGTTTATTTATTTAAATATAAAGTGATCAGTTATGTGTGCATTTGGGTGTTTTGTGTTGCAGTTATGCTATTTATTTAACGTTTATTGAATTATTTTAGTGTTTACCAATGTGTTACCTCTTTGTTTTACTAGGTCACACTTGCTGGATAATTAAATTAAGTCATGCAACAGTTACAATGCAATACTTGAAATTATTATTATTTTTTTTTTATTTGAGATCAGGACAGACAGAGGCTTGTAACTTTGGCACGTGGTATAACGTTAAATGATGGAAAATCAATTAGGGCATTTCACCTGTTCTTCAAGAGAATGTAAATAAAGATCTTCCTGCACTTGACATCTGACACCCACTTAACAGTGTGAGATTTCATCACTGAGAACTGAGCTTCACCTTCAGACAGAGAGTAACATAAGATGCCGTGTTAAAAAAAAACAGCTCGTATGGTTTAGGCTGTCCACACTGTGCTTATACACAGCTATATTTCCTCAAACTGTGAAGTCTAGCAAACCGTTGCTACAACTAAAAGCGCGTCCATGGTTTCGGTGAAAGTCGAGGGTGTGAATGGTGGGCTTTTACTAGGGGTATAAATACAAAGAGCGCAACCGCGCTGCTGCATTAAGTGCGCTGGGACGTCCTGAAGCAGGATTACAGCAGCAGATCTGCAGCTATGGCTGACACTTTACGACGACTGGTCAACTCATCTCCATATGGCGTTTTGCAGGACAAACTGGAAGCTTGGTACAAAGACTATCATGTAAGTCATCAATAATTCAAGCTGCACTTAGTCTGTGATAAACCACAATAGTAGTTTACTATAGTCACAGACTTTACATTCTGTTTAGTCAGGTATGTGTATAATATCAAGTGCACAAATTTAGGATTCACTGATTTCAGATTGTGGTATTTGAGATTCTGTCTGGGGACTGTTTTCACCACATGTATTTAAACTATTTAGATGCAGCTGTTGGAATTTGCACAACTCGGTATGCACAGCAACCTACAGTTGTTAGATGGCCATAATATACTGGAGTAGTTGCCAAGCATCCTGAATTAATATGCGCAGTAGTGTCCTGCATTGTGCTTTTATAACAACAGACCTGAGTTGGAATATTTGCTTTATTATATTGCTTTTGCGGCAGAGTTTGGTTTCTATGGACGCTCGTTGTCAGGACAACTGGTACTCCATTCCTGAGCACTTCTGATTGGCTGAGAGCAAACGTGCGCGCTCCCGTCAGGCTTGTGTTTTTGAATGGAGGGAGTCATAGGAGTTTACTCTCTTCTTGCGTAATGAAATTTTATCTTCAAAATTTACAATCTATAGGGACTTTGATTTTAACCACACATGGGTCAGTGAAGCGTAGTTTATTTTATTTATCATTCATTTATTCTAAAAAATACGTTAAGAAATGAAAGTCAAATAGAATGTGTTGAGAAGAGATTAGCCTAATTTATTTTTTATATGCTAAACATGTTTTTTTTTAGTAATTTGGATATTTTTGTGGGTCAAAAATGTCTAGTTGGCATCTCTTGATAAGGGACCCTAACCCTAAAAAAAGAGAAATGTAGTAGTTTGACATACTCTTTTACTATTTATTTAAAATATTAAGCAATTTTACTTGTAAGTTTGTCCACCACGTCAAAATAAGTGTGACAAGAAGCCATTTTGTTTTAATTTGTAAGTTAAAAATTACATTTAAAATAAAAGTTAATGTTTTGGTGTTTGATTGTTTTAAATTAATAAAAAAATTAAAAAGGCACATTTTGTTCGGGTCAAATGAAGTAACTATGACTTCTGATTCTTGATATTTTTATTATTATTTTTTTAAACATGAATACAAAGTTTGCATATAAAGAATTTGGAATATCAGAATGAGTTGTTTTATACCTATTTGTCACTATTAGCAACGCATTATTGCAATGCCAAAAATTAAAAGGTATTGTTTTCATACTACTTGATCAGGAAGTGCGATATCCAAGTCAGCCCATTGTTGCAGTTTGGGGGCGTTTCCACAAATGCTACTTCACTTGCTATACCTCATCTTATAACATCCTTTGGTCATATTTTCTCACAGGTGTTCTCTTGTGACCAGAACCTGAATAGGTGCTGTGAGCTAGTGGAGCTCACCTCTAAAATTCAGGGTCAATTGTTCACCATACTCAACCTTACAGCACAAGAAGGTAACAAATGGACCTGCCCCTATCTTTACTTTCAGTATTTCAATAGTATAATCTCATTCACCTTTAGCATGTGACATGGTTATTTCCTCTAACTGACCATTTAACAATAACATTCGAGCAGATTCTCTGTCCTCTTTCTTCCTCAGGGGGACATTATTCAGGTGTTGACACACTGAAATCTCGCCTTTTGCCATGGCTTGGCTCTTGCTTCACCATTGCAGCTTCGTCTGTCTCCACAGATACCAGCCTTAGCCTCATTCAGGTCAGATGGATATCCAGAATCCTCTGCTGCTGTCTTTAACATTTGTTCCACATGTTAGCAACCACCAGTATGTGTTTTGTGTTTAATGGTGGTGTTCATGAGTGAAATAACTATTCTGAGTACCCATACCTGCATGCATGTGTATCTATGTGTGTTGGCGCTTGTATACTTTTGTGTGTGCCAATCAGGAATCTATGGAGAAAGATCGGAAGATTCGTGAACTATCCTCAGTTCATGAGAGCGACATGCAGAAAATAGAAGACAAGCTGTGTTCTACACGTATGGAGTTGGATACAGTTAAACAGGAGTCGGTATCAATTCTAGTAACAAGTCTAAATGAGATAGTTGGTGCTAAGAGTGTCAGTAGGGATATGGAATTCTGTATGAATTTCTTTGTAAAATTCTCTTCCTTTATTACCAACATCCTAATCAAGGGGCAATTTGTTGAAAAACAGAGGTATGGGGGAATATTTAAAAATTACTAGCTACAGTACGTTTACATGCACCCAAAAAGTCTGTCAGTAATCGAACTGAAAAGCCTTCACGTAAACACCTTTCTAACTTTTATATTATGTTTTACAAACTGGTCAATTTTGAAGAGATTGGATATTTACTAATATTTTTGCTAAATAATAAGCTCTTCTGACGTATATTTCAGATTTTTTGGCTATGTCATCAAGGTTAAAACAACAGTTATACTAAGATCCGGTGATATTATAGCTGTGGCTTTCTCCAGTTCTGAACACGGTGACTGAGGCACTGCATACGTACTCAAGTTTTGTTCATAATACATAAATGCACATGTAAATGAAAGTGTGAATTGGATTGCAAAGTTAAGGGCTCGTATAAACAGAACCCTAACCCCCGACAAATTGCACCGTGATCCTACACAATACACAATACATTGTAATACAGACATGCTTAAGAGTCAGTGTTACATTTTATACTCCTCCATACAAATCAATCAAAGTCCGTTGTATTGTTTA
>NW_015635041.1:469872-481119 GCF_001515625.1 Sinocyclocheilus rhinocerous | reverse complement strand
CTTTTTATTGAAAGTAATGCGTTACGTTACTTTTGCATTACTTTTTAAATCTGGGCTGCACTGTAAAATAAATTCTGTAGTTTTTACAAAATAATTTTGGCAGCTGTGGTTGCCAGAATAATTTTGTAAAAAATACAGAAAAACTGTAAACACATTTACGGCCAAAAACTGTATATTTTACAGTATAAAACTGTAATTTGCAAACAAGAAAATTTGAATGTAAACCAGTAAATTCAACAATGCACACTGCTATTAAAATCTGTTTTGTAACATACTGACAACCACCATAATAATGCAGGTGGTAAAAGAGAAAGCCACATGAAGAATCAAAGCTCATCACAAGTAGCTTCGCCACAAGCAGAAGTATATACTAATATATAGACGGTGCACAGAGTCATTCATGCAAACACTAAACACCATCATGGTAACACACATGATACTTAAATAATGCATTAAACTTTCA
This sequence comes from Sinocyclocheilus rhinocerous, assembly GCF_001515625.1. Classification (NCBI taxonomy): domain Eukaryota; kingdom Metazoa; phylum Chordata; class Actinopteri; order Cypriniformes; family Cyprinidae; genus Sinocyclocheilus; species Sinocyclocheilus rhinocerous. Next base: position 480,656 of record NW_015635041.1, on the reverse strand, counting down.
TTAAACAACAGAAGATGTAACATAAAGCCCAAATATACATAACTAATAACAAAAACTATTAAAAAAACATGATTATTTAAACAAAATACTTTCAAATGTGGAGTGTCATGCAGGGAATTCTGGGAATATCCATTTACTATATATACGTTCTGGGAATATCCGTGTAAATTATACATTGATTTGTTATTTTTACTTCTAAAAACTGTCAAATTAACAGCATTTTACTGTAAACTTACATGAAATGTCTGGTTACATATTTTACAGTTTTTCCCTGTATATAGTACGGGAACTTACTGTTAACCTATTAACAGTTTTTTTCCGTAGTGTTTTTACAAAATTTTACAGTTAAAATTACACTTATTTTTTACAGTGTACGTTATCTTCCTTTAAATCATCTCTTAAAACATATCTTTTTTCTCAGGCTTTTGCTTAACTTGAAAACACTTTTTTTTGTTTTGTTTCTTTGTTTGGTGATGTTTTGCATTACTTATTGTATTATTTAATGATTTCAAATTTGATATGTCTTAATGCTTTTGTTAGTTGATATTTCTGATGTTTTGGCTGTGCAGCACCTTGGTCAGCACTAAAGTTGACACTGACCTTCTAATCTATTGGCATTATTATACAAGTATCTCTATATCTAGATGTTAGAATAGTTCACATATTTCATAGGTACATAAGGACCACACTGTTACTGAAACACTGATCACCTGTAGCTGACAGGAGCTTGATGAAATCAGTGCAAGCCTGCTTTGACAGAAGTCTGTTTTCCCACAAACTCCTTCAGCTAAGTCATTGTGTGACTGTGTTTGATGCGGGTGGATGGAAATAACAAGGCAGACTGGCAAAAAGGACAGTAAGAGTGAGTTCAGTGCATATTCAGGTTCAATCGGGGGTTCATCTTCATCTCTGGTTCCGGTCTCATCCGTGTCCAGCTTTATTTAGCTGCAAAAAACAGCTCGTTTTGCTGCTTGATATTGAACATTGGTGTGTCTGACCATATTATTTTAATGTAGTCTCTTAATTATGAACACACGGGTTTGTAGTTAAAACAGTTTTACTGTTTACTGCACTTTGTTATTCTTCTCGTTAATGAACCGGAGGTCTTGCCCATAGGCTTACTTCCGCGTTGAAGAAAAAGGTGGATAGCTTTATCACATTAATGTTTAATTTGTGTAAGTTAATAAAGGCACATTCTAAAACGCTTAACGTGGCCTAATGCATTAAAATAGTGTTTAAAAGACCAAACTCAACCTTGTCTGTACATAGTATGATTTATTAATAATGTGAGTTTGGTATTTTTAAAAACACTGTTTTAATGCATTAAGCCACGTTACAGGTCCCCTGAAATGCTTAGAAACACGCAGCGTTACTCTATGTGAAAGCTTTGAATGCTTATATCTTCTAAATGCGAATTTTGTCACTGTTTTGGAGCACACTGCCTTATAGATAACCTTAAGACTAACATATTGATACTAACACCCAAAAAACTTTAATTTTGATTTCATGGGGACTTTAAGTGTTTTCCTTATAATGGTTTTCTATGGGAGGAAAGCGCTTAACGTTTCAGATGCTGTGGAACAAGAACGGTCCGCTGTCCGGTTTTGTCGTCCGCAAAGTCGCGTGACTTTTTAGATGCGCATGGAGGAATTTACTCGCCAAATGCGTTTCCATCTCCCATTATTCGAGTCAAAAACCACCTCAAGCGAGCGTTAAAACTTTTTTTGTGAATTAAGGGATTTTTATTCAAAATTTGGCGTTTCCATCTTGTTTCTGATACTTCAAAATGTGCATAAAAACAGGGTGATGGAAACATAGCTAAAATCTTTAATAAGCCACGTTAAGCGTTTTCCTTATAACGGTTTTCTATGGGAGGAAAACGCTTAAAGCGTAATTAGGTAAAAAAAAAAAAAAAAAAGTTTGTCAAGACAAACTTTGATGTTGGCATAAGAAGATAGGCCTATATATCTATGTTTAAAACAGTTTTAAAATTTAGACAGACAGACAGATAGATAGATAGATAGATAGATAGAGGCGGAGTTGGAGTCGCAGAAGAAGAAGAAGCGGAAGAAGAGGCGTGTCTGTGACGTCACGCGCGTAACGTCCAGAACCCACTATGGCGGAAAGGTAGTGGCGACTCACACTTTACCGGTAAAATCGACATCGGATAGCAGATATCTGCTCGATTCACCATTCTCCGGCTCACGCTCAAACATCCCATCTCTTCGTGCACTCTCTCTGATCTTCGCGGAACTAACGGAAACATGCCTAACATCAAGATCTTCAGCGGCAGCTCGCACCAGGATCTGTCTCAGAAGGTCGCGGACCGTCTCGGGCTGGAGCTGGGGAAAGTGGTGACGAAAAAGTTCAGCAACCAAGAGACGTGGTGAGTCATTTCTGGAAATGATCCGAGCGTGTTTTAGGTTTGTACTTGTACATGTTGGAGTGCCGTTTGTTTCCGCGGGCCGCTGGGAGTTGTAGTCCAGACGGTGTCTGCCAGCGCTCCACGTGGGTTTCAAAAAACTACAACTCCCAGAAGGCTGTGCATCTGCACGCGAGGCGATGTCTATTTGCTTCAGTTTGGACGTACATTTTGTGACTAATATTCCCATTAAATAGCATTTAGACACGTATTTAGGAATGGAAATACATAACGCCGTAAGTAGCCTCCGAGCTTATACCTTTACCAAAAACCTTTATGCCATGATGGCTTCACTTCACGCGTTATGCTTAAATAATGCAGTGACCCTGAGACATTCTCCGGTTATTTGCTTTCATAACATGCTTTCGTCCTGCAGTGTACCTTTACAAAACAAATACAGTGGTGTGTTAATATCAGTCATGTTTCCATATGCTAATACACAGTGTTGGGAACTAGTAACTAGTTACTTCCCAACACTGGTAATACATATACAAATAGACTTTTATTTACATGTTACTCCAAGATTACATTATATCATTATAGTGCGTTGTCAATTTAAGAAAAGGCTTTTTTTGTTTGTTGCAGCTTTAATATTGTAAAAGGAATGAATGTTGTATTTGCTAGCAGAGCTTTATTGGTGGAAGTAGTGTGAGTGCTGTACTAACAGAGATGTGTTTCTGCAGTGTGGAGATCGGAGAGAGTGTCCGTGGAGAGGATGTGTACATCGTCCAGAGCGGCTGTGGAGAAATCAACGATAACCTGATGGAGCTTCTGATTATGATAAACGCCTGCAAAATCGCATCGGCCTCCCGAGTCACAGCGGTCATCCCCTGCTTCCCTTACGCCCGGCAGGACAAGAAGGACAAGGTGGGCTCTCTGTCTCTAATAAATGAAGTCTGTGCCGTTGCCTGTCAGTGAAAGTGGAAGGAGTTTTTGTGCAAGTAGCTGGTGTGGATCATCGTTTTGTTCTTTCACTCATTTTCTGCAGAGTCGGGCGCCCATTTCTGCCAAGCTGGTGGCAAATATGCTGTCGGTTTCTGGTGCTGACCACATCATAACCATGGACCTGCATGCATCTCAAATACAGGTGGGTTTTACAGCACTCCAAAGGATCTAGTGATACAACACACACGCACACAACAGAAGAAAATGTGCTGATTGCATAGCAAACATGACTTGTTTTTCTTGATGGTGTAGAGTGAGAGTAATGGGAAAAATATGCAATCTTTGTAAGTTTTGTATCTACGTATTAGAGCTGCACGATTCTGGATAAGTTGGGAATAAAGCAATAAGCCCCGTGAAGCCGTGGTTTACAGTGTATTTATAACAGCTAAAGGGCGTTGTTAGGCACGACACGAAGCTAAAACCTCCCTTAGCTGTTATAAATTCACTGTAAACCACGGCTTCACGGGGCTTATTGCTTTTATAAAACGGTTATTCCATATACGTAGTTAGTTCACAAAATAAAACAGAGCAAATAAAGTGTAATGATATTAATAAAAACAGTATTCTTCCACCAAACAATGTAGCTCCTCAGAAACAGTTGTTAGTAAGGTTTCACAGAATAAAACAGAGCAAATAAAGTGTAATGATATTAATAAAAACAGTATTCTTCCACCAAACAATGTAGCTCCTCAGAAACAGTTGTGGTTGCAACAAAGTGGTTGCCGAGCAACACACAAACGTAAACAAAGGTGTGTGTTTGTAGAGTAATTTACAACAGCTTCAAACGCGGCTCAGCCAATCAGAATCAAGGACCGGAACTCTCTGTTTTATAATCACAATTTTTTTTTGTCTCAAATAAAGATCACGATGAACTAAAAATAATAAGTGACAAAATATTATTGCTGCAGTCTATTTAAAATGGTTTAATTAATTTGAATGAATCGTTAAACATTTGAATAAATAATATATGTACTTAATAAACCAATATTTAATATTAAAATGATGATAAAGTGGTTTGAATGAAGGATTCAATGACTCTTGTTTCGTTACTGAATGAATCGGCGTTTTTGAACAAATCTCTCGAATGAATAATTCAATGACAAACTCATTTTTAACCGCCACCTGTCGCCTCCTAGTGGTGAAATGATGCATTCGACACAAACATTAATTGAAGCGCTGGTTATTTTCAAAAGATGACTTGTTCTGTTTTGATCTTGGAGTTGCTGCGTTCTTCCTTCAGGGTTTCTTTGACATTCCAGTGGACAACTTATATGCAGAGCCTGCCGTTTTGAAGTGGATTAAGGAGAACATCCCCGAGTGGAAGAACTGCACCATCGTGTCTCCTGACGCTGGAGGAGCCAAGAGGTCTGGAGGCGTCTGCTTCGCTGCCTGTTTAGTGTGTGTCGTGGCTGATCCCTGAGCTGTGTTTCTCCATCGACAGGGTCACCTCCATTGCAGACAGGCTAAATGTTGACTTTGCCCTCATTCACAAAGAAAGGAAGAAGGCCAACGAGGTGGACCGCATGGTTCTGGTGGGAGATGTGAAAGACCGGGTGGCCATATTGGTGGATGATATGGCAGACACCTGCGGCACCGTCTGCCACGCTGTTGATAAGTGAGAGGCTAATGAAAATATTAATAAAGTGTGCTGTCTTGTGTGAAACAGTGTGAGTGCTTCAGCAGCCGTAACACTCTTTGTGTGTGTGTGTCTGTCTGTCTGCGTGTGTGTCTCTGTGTGTGTGTGTGTGTGTGTGTCTGTGTCTCTGTGTCTGTGTGTGTGTGTGTGTTCAGGTTAATATCAGCAGGAGCGGTTAAAGTGTATGCTATCCTCACTCATGGCATCTTCTCTGGACCAGCCATCTCACGCATCAACAACGCCTGCTTTGAGGCTGTAGTTGTGACCAACACAATTCCCCAGGAGGAGAAGATGAAGCATTGTCCCAAAATACAGGTTTGTCCCGTCAGGATGCTTGTGTTCAACAGGAAACACTGTAGTCCGTGTCTGTACTGAAGCAGCATAGAATAGTCTTTTTTTTCCCCCAAAGTGAAGAGAATTTAGTCCAATGAGTGTTTAGTTGCTTTTTTAAATTATATTTTTAAGGTGTTTTACACGGGAGATGCAAAAGATGCATTTTATTTTATTTTCCTTAAAGGGCTAAAGTAACACTATAATGACAATGTTACTTTTTTTGAATAAATAATTGTTTAATTGAACATTGAAAGAGCGTGTTTTGTAGACAAAAGCGGTTTATTGTGTTTAGAAATCTTATAAATATATGCAGCGGTGAGGAGTAAAAGAGACCCAGTATTGGTAAAAAATACTTAAGCTAAGGTAATATGTATTGCATGATGCCAAAAAGTTAATACAGGAAAAAGTTTGTACATTTTTCGTTTTTTTTTTAATGAAGATATAGAAAAATTCTAGTGGCTAAGATATAAATATATATATATATATAAAAAAAGTAAATATAAAATACTTATAAATATCATATTTTAAAATGTAATAGTTTCATTATAAATACACTAATTGTCTCTAAATCGGATGCCCAGTTTAATAAATATTATGGAAAAGAAATGGAAAAGTCAGCAAGGTATATATTATAATGACAATTATTCTTTTAGTCCCTCAGCAGGGGTGCATTTTACCCCGAATACCATACTTGTGTATATGTAGCTGAATTATTGAAAAACTGTCCTTGAACAAAACTGAAAATCATTGACAAGACCTTTGTCTCAAAATATAGTCAATAAATGTTATCAATGCTTAAAAATTCTTAATGAGAATCATTTATAAATCTGCTGCTGTCAACAAAAAGAAGCACCGAGGAATAAAAGCTCGATCAGCATTCATAAATGTCAGTATTGTAATTTTACCATTGTTCTGTAAAATAAAATTAAAAAGACAATAATAATGACAACAGCTCTATTAATACATGTATTATAACATTCACACAGTGTTCAAATCTGTAATAGATTTGTATCTGTGGGATCTGTAATATATTCTAATGTTTTAAAAGAAGTCTCTTCTGCTCAGCAAGGCTGCTTTTATTTGTACAGTAAAAAATACATGCCTGAGTCAAGACGGGTCTCAAAAATTACCAAAAAAAATATTTTACTAACTTATTAATGTTGTTAAATTGTGCTTTGTTGGTGTAATGTCTGCTAGAATGTTTAGTAACTATTTTAAAATAGTTTTATTGTCATTTTTTTTTTCCCCTTTGAAAAGCAAGACAAAACAGTACAAAGTGAAATTTGGGTATTTAATTTCTGCAGTGGTAAAAAAAAATAAATCAAAATGCATGGGGAAAAAAATGCGAAAAACAATGTTTGGTATTCGGCCCAGTGTTTAATTCTGTTCGGCTCAGGCTAGGAATTTTCATTTCGGTGCATCCCTAATCTATACCATTTTAAATCGCATTAAATATGAGATCACAGAATCAACTTTGCTTTGCTGCCTGCGATCGCATCAAGAATCAGCCGAGAAACACAGTCCAGTGGTTTAGAGGAGAATGCAGCCTAGAAACAGAACAGCCTGCATGCCGTGTGATACAGAGCGGTCTTCTCCGTTTGGCTTGGTATGATGCAGATTCTCTTTCATGCTAAGCTGGCTGATCTCCGCAGGTCATCGACATTTCCATGATCCTCGCCGAGGCCATCCGCAGGACCCACAACGGCGAGTCCGTGTCGTATCTCTTCAGTCACGTCCCTTTGTAACGCAACACACGACCGAACCAGGAGCCTCTGAGCCAGTGTGTTCCCAGAGCGGAGGACTGCTTCAGCTTTCACAGTCTGTTCCTCTCAGCAAATCACTGTTACAATCTGAACTGAACGCCAGGCGTTAGGTTAACCAGAGCTTCTCACAAGCTCATTTATTTATTTACATCCGTTTGTATTCATTCCTGTGCTTGAGAAAAGTAAAGTCACATGATGAAGAGATAAGCATCCTTCTTGAAGAGAATCGGTGGACACACTTTATTTTGAGTTCACTAGATTAAAGCGGTTTTAGCTTGTGCAGCTTAACAGTAGATCCTTAACACAAATCTGCGGTTTTATTTCACTTTCCGGATTTTGTTTGTCATGGTTGTTTTTAATAACTCTTTATATGAACATTTCTATAAAAAAAAAAAAAAAAATCATTTTGGTTAGGTTATGCCATTCTGATTACCCTCAGGTTCCTCCTCTCTGTGTTGATTTCATTGATATCCTTGATTTGAATCGTTTGTATTTCAGAATACGAGGCGGAATTTAATATTAAACTGCTTTGGCATTATTTTGTGTTCGCTTTCTTGAATCATCTGCAGTGTTATAGTTCATATATTCTGATTTTAAATGCGTTCTGCTAAAAAGATATTTTAATTCTTTGAAAACGAACGTTGCTTTTGTTAAGCATCTGCTAAGAAAGTAATTTGTGGAAGTGAAACGAACATTAAATTTAAAAAATTTAACACACATTACTAAACATATAAGCTAATATTCAATAAAAACAGAAAAATATTTTCAGCCATACAATGACATGTCTCTTTGCAAATAATGTATTTTTATGCAGTTATTGTTCTATGCGTTATGTTAAAAGCCACAAATAATATAGTCTCTTGTGTTAACTGGACAGACACAGAGGAGTCTGGCAACTAGACCAAAGTGTTTTCAATATCGCTAGGATTTATAAAAATTGAGGTAACATTTCATGACCTTTTCGTCTTTTGGAGATCACAGATTTCTTTGCAAACTGATTATGCTAAACTATATAATCAACTAGAATAAATATGCATTTTTGTACTGAAGTCTATTGGATTGTTTCCCGTGGCTCCCTCTGGTGGACAGCAGTGATATGATCATTCAGTGAAACTCGTGAACCTAATCTTTTCCTCAGAAGAACTTGTTCTTCATATGCTATGGAAGCCCGTTTCCGCCACTGAATAATAAAAAAAAAAAGGTAATTGCGACTTTTTATCTCACAATTCTGACTTTTTTTCTCACAATTCAGACTTTTTATCTCACAATTCTGACTTTTTTTCTCACAATTCAGACTTTTTATCTCACAATTCTGACTTTTTTTCTCACAATTCAGACTTTTTATCTCACAATTCTGACTTTTTTTTCTCGCAATTCAGACTTTTTTTCTCAGAATTGTGAGATATAAACTCGCAATTGTGAGTTAAAGTCCAATTTTGAGGGGGGGGGGAAGACTGATATGTTCTGCGAGTTTATATCTCACAATTCTGAGAAAAAAAGTCTGAATTGCGAGAAAAAAAAGTCAGAATTGTGAGATAAAAAGTCGCAATTACTTTTTTTTTTTTTATTCAGTGGCGGAAACGGGCTTCCATAATATGCAGTGATAGTAGAATTACTAGCTTAATTGCATTTCTCAGTAGCGTCGCTGTTTTCTGAATCAAATAGCTTTTCAGTAGCAAAGCTCTGTTTTTGATCAAGTAGCGTCAACAAAAGCTACATTTTCAAAGCATTTCTGAAGCTCAAGCTCAAATCAGTGTTGCAGACTAATTTTCAGGGGAAGTTGCTAAAGGAAAGTCGGATTTGTTGCTAAATGACGTTGTGATGTCATTGCGCGATGACATCATTACGTAATTACGACACAAAAATGTTATTTTAGATTTGTTCGTAAAATAATATAAATACATTATATAATATCAAAATATAAATAACTGTATTTTTAAATACAACATTGAATTATTGAACACTTGCATATTTTTTTTAAACCATTACAATTATTTATTTGTTTTATTAGCTAATAAACTAATAAAACGACACATTCTGAACAGTTGTAGTTTTAAGCAGTGTATTAGTAGTTAGTATGCTACACTCTAAGAAAAGTCTGTAAAAATAGGGCACAATCTACTATGTTAATATGAGGGTTTTTTTACCTGCATTTTAAATTACGCATTGTATTTTGTGTTTTCGGGTTACAACGGATAATGGCTAACACATAATGTCCTGAAAAATTACTAGTACCTTTTCCATTTTTCTCAATATTTTTCTTACAGTGTACTAACTGATCAACAATCGCAGGTACAAGCTAAGGTGTATCATACATTAACAATTATTCAATTATTATAAATTGAACAATTGCAAATAGCAGCTAACTTAATTCACGTGATGTGTGTACTGCTAGGCATCTTTGGTTTCCTCATTTTGTGTAATTTAGATGGAAATTGTGTGCCTTTTTATCGTTTGAGTCACTTATCAAAAGTTGCTAAAAATTGCCAAATAAATTTTAAAAATAGCTACATTTTGTTGCTAGGGTAGTGTGAAAAGTTGCTAAATTTACCAACAAACTTGTTAAGTTGGCAACACTGGCTCAAATCGGAAATATAACAGCTAAGGATCACTGATCCTGGATCAGTAAAAGTGACGCCCCCTCCACTACACCTCGTAACGCCATTGGCTGCTCAAACTGTCAATAAGTGATGCCACCGCAACTAAACCCAGTAACTCCATTGGCTCATCAAACTGTCAGTCAAACTCATTATTCCTCCTGCCTCTCTCATGAAGGAAGTGCGGCGCGAAGTTTGGAGCATCTCAGCTTGTTTGCAGTCTGAAGGTAAATAAAGAACTGTTGATTGAATAAGTACAGCGTTTTCTTTACTCAAGAAATACTATATTTATAAAGGCTAATGTTTTTTGTATTTGAGGAGCGGAGAAGAGTGTCTTAGCATTTGTTGTCAGTCAAATGGCTTGTGCGAAGCGCTGAATCTTTTATAATATGATATTTTGGCCAAATAACAGAAAAAACTGAGCGCCCACATAGCGACAGAAAACCGTATAACCTGCAAGTTCATGAAAATGTAAATGCGATGCCTGTACTGCCTTCAAATGTGGCGTTAATGATGGGGAAAAAAAACATTTGCTGGTCAGTAACTTCGTATTGAACTTGATTTTGGTGAAATGTTAATAATATAATGACTCATGCAACGATGCAATAAAACGTAGCCTAGCTATTTGTAGGCCTATGCATCTATATATGGTAAGTAACACTATACAATAAGATTTTATTAACGTTAACTAACATGAGCATACAATGAACAATACGTTAACATTAATAAATGCTGCAGATTGTTCATTCTTAGTTCATGTTAACTGCACTAGTTAACTAATGAACCTTATTGTGAAGTGTTACTACCATTTATATAAATGTATCTGTATACAATAAAGCCACAATACCAATAGGATGTTTCCGGCTGACAGCAAACATGTATTTTGTCTATGTCACAATATGAGGTAAATCCAGCCCTGTACATGATACTGATCTTTTCTGCCAAACTGGTTTGGAACAGTTGTTGAATAAACAACTAAACTGAACTAATATGCCCGTCTATGTGTTTGACTGGCAGTTTTATTGATCACTGAGAGAGCATTGACTTGTTATGATGTTGGTTCAATATAAATTTTTTTTTTTTTTTTT
>NW_015635041.1:446102-469741 GCF_001515625.1 Sinocyclocheilus rhinocerous | reverse complement strand
ACATTAAAGCTGTGTTTTGGGAGATATGAAGTACTTTTGTACCTATTTACCACAAAATTTCTCAACTACACCATTAGCTTGCATGTGAAATAATCACATTTTTATGAAAAAATCACTTTAATTTTTTAAAGATTTAAGTTGTTTCTGGATATTGAACTAGGTGTTAGGTGTAGAATTCTGCCATCTGCTGGTTAGAGAAAAACTGGTAGAAATGACAGTTTTTTAAAGAATATTGTAATGAACATATATATCCAGCAGAGGCCCATAGAGATCCATTCATTTTTCTGGAAGTGGCTAACTGCTTCTCCCACAACTTTTCTGAGATATATTTTGTAAATATACATTGAAACATTATAAAATACATTAAAAAAATGTGTTTTTGTTGTTTGAGGTATTCCGAAGTGGCCGCTTTTGCAATAATGCCACATAAATTTGCAGAAATGCCACACAAGTTGTGACTAAAACTTGATCGCAGGTACATATTTTTTTCAATCTAAAAAGTAAAAATCAAAACTGTGTGTGTGTGCGCGTGTGTGTGTGTGTGTGAGAGTGTGTGCGCGCGCGTGTGTGTGTGAGAGTGTGCGCGTGTGTGTGTGTGTGTGTGCGCGTGTGTGTGTGTATGTACGTGAGTGCGTATGCTCGTTCCACATTGTATTTGTGCTCTAGTATCAGGCCTTCATTTTTGGACATTTTCAGATCTATGCAGGATTTATTGATTTTATTTGCCAGTTTCTATAAAAATGCCTTTGTTGCAGTCACTCCTGTGTGTGTGTGTGTGTGCATGTGAGTGAGCATGTCTTTTATACATTGCATTTGTGCTCTAGTACCAGGCCTTCATTTCTGTGTGGAAATTTTCAGATTTATGCTGGATTTATTGATTTTTTTTTTTTTACAAATGAAAAAAAAAATTTGAGATTTTTTCGCATTTCCCATTCATTTTCAATTGGGATCATATTGACCCCAAAGACCAGATTTGTAAAACATTTTTTTACATACCTTCAGAACAACCGAATCAAGCCCATTTTTTCTTATGTGAATACAGATAGAAAATGTTGATAAGTCACAAAATCTTATTCCACTGAGATGAAGGGAACCATTTTTTTTAACTAAGTAAAAAAATTGGGAAAGTACCGCAAGGACCAATTGAGGGTTAATGAAGAGTAACATTTTCCAAGTAGCTTGCCCAGCACTGTGCATATGTACAAGCCAAGGTTTTGATAAGTTTGGACTTTGTGCACACGAGATATGGGCATATTAGTCATAATGGGCCACACCTTACAAATGTGTCAGATCATGTCTGCAACAACAGATCCAAATTCTTTTGATAACTTTTTTTTCCAGCATGTGCAATGTGTGGCGGAGGAGGAGTTACATAAAACATAGGGTTTTAACCAAATAGAATAATTATGTTATCTTATACATAAACATCATGTTTAATGCATGTTTGCGGTTATCGGTGAAAATGTAAAGTAGCTTGTTATAGCATCACCTTGTGGCCTGTTTTCACCAAATTTGGTACACACTTGTTTTCACATGATATACGAATATGTCCATTTTCATCCTGGTATAGGACATTCAGAATGTATTAGCTGCTGAAAATGGGCTGCTGGTGGCCATGTTTGCTGGTTTATTTATTGATTGATTTTTTTTATAGTTGAGTTATATTAGAAGATATGACGCCCACCAAAGAAGATTCATACCAATTTCAGACTTCACAGATCATTTAGTAATACCGTTATTAAGGAGTTTTACTTGTAAAGCTCCCTAAGGGTGCAATTTTAATTCAACTTGGCGAGCATCCGCAGAATATCATGTGTGTAATAATACATTGTTGGGCTTGAGAAAAGGGTTTAGGGTTTCAGAGTTATGATCCAAAACGCAAATTGCCTTCTTATAGCGCCACCTAGCGTGAGACGGATGCATGTCTGTGCACATGAGATGATGGGACCGTCCTGCTAAGACTGGGGTCTCTACGATTGATGGGCTTTAATGTCCACTGACTTCTTTGGACACTCAAGGGCAGTAAACAGTTAAACTATCTGCGCTACAAACCAGGGCTGCGTTTCTCAAAAGCATCGCAAGCCTAGCTCCATTGGTGACAATGGTTCTACTTAAGCTTACAATGCTGGGAAACGCAGGCCAGTGCGTTTATGCTTATCATTATAAACTAAAAACAATGTGATAAATACTAGTTTGCAACGTCAAGAAGCATAACAAGCTGTTTTGTACAGCAACAATAACTGGAGGCAGATGACCACACTCTCTTATATTAAAATAAGGTGCACAGCAAGAGCGATCATTAATGTGATGTGACTCTCGACTCCTCGCTCACCTGCAGTCTCAGAGATGGCCAGTGATTCGAATGACTCCAGCCTTCCTACATTAAGAAGCATACTGCACAAGCTAGCTTCGAGGCCGTTAGCGTCAGGATACTACACTGCCTTCATGCCCATACTGGTCCTCAATGCCTTAGGGAGCAGCCTGGGCTGAAGGACCCCGTGTCTGAGACTCTCAGGGCTGGTGGCTGCTGTCCTGTAGCGTCCTCCTTTATTACTGGTGTGTTGAACTCAATGGTGATCAGTGTGCCGCTCCACCCGCTCTCTGTGCTGGTGGCTAACATGCAGGCTCAGGTGGATGGAGGAGGCGGAGGGGTTAAAGGCAGCTGGCAGCGCAGGCTGGTTCTTCTGTACTGTGGAGGATCCGCTCCTGCACCGCCGTATATGACCAGCAGAAGAGGCACTCCCGATGATCACCTAAACCTCCAGAACGGCTCCGGTTAATACTCAATGCTGCATGATGGATTTCAGTTTGGCAGGGATGTCTTTTACTGTAGCACCAATCTGCTGATGTATTCACTGGTGCAATAGTGATGCAAGATGTATGCTGTATAGCCGATGTTAAGCAATGAAGCCGTGCAACTGCTCCGTTCTATTAAAACGTGAAACAACCCATATGCAATTGAGAGAAAACGCCTGTTTTGGTTCTTCTCAAATGCTTTTTTTTTTTCTAGAGCCTGTGAAACCTTGTGTCGATTTAGTTTCGAGCTGTTTGTATTGTTTTAAATAAATAATAATGACACATATTTCACTTAAAGGAGGTCAGGATGAGTTTGTTTCTTCATCAGGTTTGTAGAAATGTAGCACTGCATCAGTGTCTCAGCAATGGATGCTCTGCAGTGAATGGGTGCCGTCAGAATGAGAGTCCAAACAGCTGATAAAAACATCACAATAATCCACAAGTGATCCACACCACTCCAGTCCATCAGTGAACATCTGGAGAAGACAAAAGCTGTGTGTTTGTAAGAAACAAATCCATCATCAAGATGAGTCCATAATAACGCTTCCTCCAGTGAAAAGGTGCATCTCCTGTTGTCTCACATCAAAATACAGCCACATAGAGCTGTTTTGTGCTTAATCTGTGCAGATTTCTCTCCCGATTCAGACCAGAGCACTTTGAGAAAGCAATATTATGAAATAGAAAACTTTTTGATCTAATTTCTACAAAAATTCAGCACTAATTCCAAATGGAATCAAACGAGATTTAAAATAAGGTCTTGTAAGAGAAACTGTAAAAGTCCTGTTGTAATTTTTCCAGCAGCAAAGTGACTTAGCAAAATGAACAGAAAATATAAAAATAAAAATTGCTTTAATATATGCATAAAAACTATAATATCTCCGTGATACTGAAATAACACTAGGCTTCAGGACTCAGACGCTCAGACCCAAATCACCAGATATAACGATAATCATAATAATTTAAAAACTTTTTTTTTTTAACATTAGTTTTTGATCATGTGTGTGTTTTGTTGCTGTAGGTGCGGGTCATTTTCCAATTTTTTCTCATATGTTAGTAGATGTTTTAATGTTGTCTGTAATAATGATTCTATTGTTTTATTATATAGTTCAGCACTGTTGTTGTATAGACACATCTTCTGTTCGAAACATTCAAATGGTTTCCACAGTTTGTTTGTATGTGTGTGTTTGACAAAGTCGTCAATTGTTTTTCTCGTGCAGTGGAGGTAATTCAGTAGGCAGTATTTACATCTCAATTTGCATGTACAGTTTCCTCAAAGAAAACATGATACATAAATAAACAGGGAAATACCTCGCAGATCTGGATGCGCTGGCACTGTAATGATAATGTAAAGTGCTCTAATATAACTCAAGCTCTCTAACAGTGTTGGATGTCTGCCGTGCTCAGCTGATCAATAACGAGACGTTCCAGAGGACTGCAGCTAGCA
Source organism: Sinocyclocheilus rhinocerous (assembly GCF_001515625.1). Taxonomy (NCBI): domain Eukaryota; kingdom Metazoa; phylum Chordata; class Actinopteri; order Cypriniformes; family Cyprinidae; genus Sinocyclocheilus; species Sinocyclocheilus rhinocerous. The sequence continues at coordinate 465,501 of NW_015635041.1, read as the reverse complement.
AACACTCTCCAAATCTGGTTTTTATTATAAGAGCTGTTTCTAACTTGAATGAGCAAAACGTCTTGTTATACTGCTTCATATTGCAGTCTGGTGTTTATCATATTATTTTCATTTATTATCATAATCACAAACACGCTGGTTTGTAACAAAAAAAATAGTTCTACCGTTTACGGCATTTTGTTATTCTAATGAATCGTAACTCAGAAAATAGTGTTAGATAAACACTTCAATTACTTTAAAGGCACAATATGTAAGATTTTTTTATTAAAATTATCCAAAAACCACTAGAACAGTGTTATATATTTTGCTGACTTGTGTGCTTACATTAACCCAAATTTTTCGAAGAATGTTTACATCCAGAGAAATAAGCAATTTTAACTAGTGACACGGACCGTGTCTATAGTGTCATTGTGTCGCCTGCTAATGACGTCATAACCCCTCGATTTCCGGTTTTGTTTTGTAGAAAACATGGAAACACCAAAGACGCTTTAATATGTTGTGTTTTAATAGACCGGTGACAACCGCACAGAGTAGCATTATAACAGAACTAAATGTATCTCGTATGATAAAACAGCGCTGCTTTACCCCACATACGCACGACCGGAAGGAGCGGAAGCGGTCGACTGTGGCATAATAAAAGCTCCGCTGCTTTACCTCACATACGCACGACCGGAAGCAGCGGAAGCGGTCGACTGTGGCATAATAAAAGCTCCGCTGCTTTCCCCCACATACGCACGACCGGAAGCAGCGAAAGCGCTCGACTGCGGCATAATAAAAGCTCCGCTGCTTTACCCCACATACGCACGACCGGAAGCAGCGGAAGCGCTCGACTGTGGCATAATAAAAGCTCCGCTGCTTTACCCCACATACTCACGACCGGAAGGAGCGGAAGCGCTCGACTGTGGCATAATAAAAGCTCCGCTGCTTTACCCCACATACTCACGACCGGAAGGAGCGGAAGCGCTCGACTGTGGCATAATAAAAGCTCCGCTGCTTTACCCCACATACTCACGACCGGAAGGAGCGGAAGCGCTCGACTGTGGCATAATAAAAGCTCCGCTGCTTTACCCCACATACTCACGACCGGAAGGAGCGGAAGCGCTCGACTGTGGCATAATAAAAGCTCCGCTGCTTTACCCCACATACTCACGACCGGAAGGAGCGGAAGCGCTCGACTGTGGCATAATAAAAGCTCCGCTGCTTTACCCCACATACTCACGACCGGAAGGAGCGGAAGCGCTCGACTGTGGCATAATAAAAGCTCCGCTGCTTTACCCCACATACTCACGACCGGAAGGAGCGGAAGCGCTCGACTGTGGCATAATAAAAGCTCCGCTGCTTTACCCCACATACTCACGACCGGAAGGAGCGGAAGCGCTCGACTGTGGCATAATAAAAGCTCCGCTGCTTTACCCCACATACTCACGACCGGAAGGAGCGGAAGCGCTCGACTGTGGCATAATAAAAGCTCCGCTGCTTTACCCCACATACTCACGACCGGAAGGAGCGGAAGCGCTCGACTGTGGCATAATAAAAGCTCCGCTGCTTTACCCCACATACTCACGACCGGAAGGAGCGGAAGCGCTCGACTGTGGCATAATAAAAGCTCCGCTGCTTTACCCCACATACTCACGACCGGAAGGAGCGGAAGCGCTCGACTGTGGCATAATAAAAGCTCTGCTGCTTTACCCCACATACACACGACCGTGTTTTCGCGCTCGTTCAGCGCCTTGTTTCGCTTCGACGGCTTTCAGCCTCACCCTGCTTCATTCTACTACGTTAATAAATCATTAGCTCATCCATGAACATGATTTCTGCCCGAGTCCCGTCGGATTGCATCGGCTGTGGGGATGAAGACCACAACTCCCATGATTCCACACTCAGTCACAGCGTCATCAAACTACGCCTTTGTCTCTTTGTTTATTTTGAATACGCGCCCTCCAGCGGCGAAAATTACATATTGTGCCTTTAAGGAATTACTTTGCATAAAACACTATGATATGGAACAGGTAGCATTTATTGTCTCATGCCACGCTTTACCCTGGGTTTGCATGTTTGAGGCGGTTTTTAGCCCAGGGTTAAGCAACACTTCACAGTTGTAATGAGTGCTTTAACCCTGGGTTAGTGCGTCTGTCTCTCTTGAATTCTCTCCACACTCCTGTGTTGACTCTCTGACGGATCTCATGTGCTGCTTTCACAGATATCGAGCAGGAGAAGAAGGCTGCAGAGGGGGGCAAATGAACGCAAGCCGTGCCGCTCTCCGCTCCTGCATAAACCCAATCATTTATCAATCTACTGGCATTTCTAAAACCACGAGAGCTGCAGAATCATGTATGTAACTGGAACCGTGGATATTTTCGATCTTCTGATCACGTGTGATTTCGAGGGCAGTAAACGAGCACATTTCTGAATCTGTCATCGCTGCTCGCATCAGTCAAATAACATATGAGATGATATTTTTGTTTAATAAATGATAATAAATTCTCAGCTGTGTCCAAATGTTTTAAAACCATCGCTTTATGAAAAGTAATCTTAGTAGTGGTTTAGTGAAAGAGAATTATTTTTAGCGTGCAGTAGTTGTTAAAAGGTTAGAAGCATTATCATTTTCAAATGCTTTTAATGACATCTGGGCTGCATTCATGGGCTCAATAATACAGTAATATTGAGAAATATTATTACAATTTCAAACAGCTGTTGTGGATATCTTTTAAAATGTGATTGCTGTTGAATTTTCAACATCATTACGTCAGCCTTCAGATATCATATCACAGTTTCCACACACATATTCAGCTGTTTTCAACATAGATAATAATCAGAAATGTTTCTCGAGCAGTAAATCAGCATATTAGAATGATTTCTGAATATCATGTGACACTGAAGACTGGAGTAATGATGCTGAAAATACAGCTGAGCATCACAGAAATAAATTACAGTTTAACACATATTCACATAGAAAACAGTTATTTGAAGCTGTAATAATATTTCTCAGTATTACCGTTTTTACTGTATTACTGAGCACATGTTTCTTAACTTTTGACAAGTACTGTAGATGTTGTTCACCACTCATTGGACGGAGTGAAGATTAATATATTAGTATAATGAATACAAATAAATTCACCACATTGATATAACACTTCGGGACAAAATACACAAAGGATCTATAAGTAAAGAAGAAATAATCAAACGTGAAAATCTCTTTCTATCCACAGTAGATAGAAAGTCATTAAAAAGGTCAGTAAATTCTGACCAAATGTTCATTTTTCAACTACTACTAGACTATTAGTATAGCCTTTGCTAATTAAAGGAGTTTTATCGGTTACACTTGACTTTGATAGTCCACTTTAGACATTAAACTAACGATAAGTAACTTTGTCAACTAGTGTTACTCTTTTATTTACTTCACTATCCTGAGCGAGGGAGTTCTCACTGATAGTGCATGATAACTTCAGTCTGCAGGTCATTATCTAACAAGTTTAGAATGAGTTACTGTCATGTGTAGATCTAGAAAGGCAGATATGTGTGTTTTTGGTTGATTGTACAGGTGGCAACATATTGCAGCCCGCAGGGGGAAAGTAATGCAACACTAATCTGCATATTCCAGAGCTTCTCTCTACAGGAACACAAGAAACCGCATGCGTCTGAGCAGCAGAGCTCATCAAACAACACACAGAGAGAGAGTGAAACATGTGGCTTCATCTGACAGGAATGTGTCTGGCAGACGAGTGTGGTCATGTCTGAAGAGAGCAGGATTACTATCCTATTGCATTCACCTAAAACATATGTTTCAGCTAATATTCCTGCGTCTCTACAGTAACACGAGCAGTGCAGGGTGAACTACACGCTTAACTTTAACACTTAGAGGTTTGTTTAAAACGTTATCAATCTTTGAACATAGTAGTGATGCATGATTTAGCAAACACAATTAATTACAGGCAACACTGATATGTGAAACATGAATCTAGTGGGAAATGGTTTAAAAAAAAAACAATTTAATTTAGTATGATTTATACACCATTTTCCTCATGGGGATCAAAAAATGTCCCACAAGATCAAACATTTCAGGTGTTACTATCCTTGTGGGGACACACACTCACGCACACACACACACCCTCAGGAACACACACACACACACACACACACACTCAGGAACACACACACTCATGCACACACACACTCAGGAACACACACACTCAGGAACACACACTCATACACACACACACACACGCACTCAGGAACACACACACACACCCCCCTAATAAACCCACATTGCATCAGAGAACAGTCTGTGTCTGATGCCATGTTTGCAGATTTGCTAAACATATTACAGGTCTTTTTATTTCATTTATGCCTAACTTTACTTTGAGCATTTTCCATTGATTTCTCATTATACTTGTCTCATTTGACTTCCTTGAATTTTGCAGTCTGCAGTTTCTGTGGAGTCTGAAGCTGATCATGACACACGAGTCTCTACATGTTTACGTTCAGCGTGACTGATTCCTCAGACTCTGATTACGCCACATCATCATTCATAATGCAGGAGAAATAATGCATATCGTTCACTATATGGAATACAACCAAAGGTGGCCCCAGTATTTGGACACTTACAGTTTTTGCCTATTGCTTACACACTTTTTGCAAAACTTCGGCTCATTGTGTCAAAACTTTACACACAAGCACACAAGACACAACACTGGGAAATAAACCATTCACATCTATGTCGAATTGAAACTCTGCTATCAAAACCTAACAATCCTTTGTCAAAATGTCACTCTGATGACAAAATGATACACACTTGCATCATATGAATACACTTTCAGATTAGCAGCAACACACTAGTGTACTTTATATTAACCACTGCAGTCTTTAATTTTCACTGTTTTTATTCAGTTCATCAGCTAGCATTCTGTGAAGCTCAATGCAACACTTACAGTTTTTGTTCTGTTTTTTTCCAACAAAGGTTTTCACAACAACCAAAAATGAAAGTACTGAAAGGTTACAAATGGCATCAACTCAATACTGAATAAAACCCAATACACTACTGTAAATACAGAAAAACAGGCCAATTGTGCGTGGGTGGGATTACAGATCCTGCTGTCTGTTTGGGTCTGGCCACAGGATCTCATCAACGTCACAAGCGATATTTTCTCCTGCTAAGCAACGGGGAAAATAACACCTTGTGTGCCGAATCCATCCATGGGTTGACGTTACCTTACAGTTTTTTACGATTGCTTACACACCAAAATTAAACTTTTCCAACAATTAGCAAAACCTTACACTCAAGGAGCAAAACACAAGGCTAGATTTGCACAACTGTAAGCACATTGTCAGCTTCACACTATTTGCAAAACATTAGAGCAAGTGTGTTGCAGAATTGCAACTGAAGTGCAAAGCAGCGCTTTTGTTTAAGGTATGGTTACACTGTGTTTAAGGTATAGTAACAAAAGCTTCAAGTTTTGTTACTTTGGTCTAAGCATGTGTCTATAGTGTTCAAGCAATAGGCAAAAACTGTAAATTACACATTAAAATGCCTAAATGTATGTATGTATATATAAAGATGAGACTTTAAAACGTTTGGTTTTGTTCTGTTATGCACATAATAAGAGGAGTTTGAAACACAATCAAGGCTGATTATGTAACATTTAGTGGAACTGTTTTTGTTTAAATGCATTCAACTAACAATACACACTTGAAGACTCAGACCAGCCCTTGTTTTCAGTGTGTGTTTGTGTGTGTGTGTGTGCGCATGTGAGTGTGTGTGCGCGCATGTGAGTGTGTGTGTGCATGTGAGTGTGTGTGTGTGTGCATGTGAGTGTGTGTGTAATGAATGGCCAGAAGTGTAATTAGGAAGCTGCTGGGTGCAGCAAGGAAGTTCAGTCTAATTTTGTGCTGGATGATCTGACCTGGTATAGATTTATGTTTGGGTGATTTAACCCTAAAGCCTGCTGTATCATATTTGATGCACACATTTCTAAGGCCTCTTTTATCCAGTAAAAGCTCTTTTAGTGTAATTGTAGAAACGTCCAGTTTCAGCTGGAGCTTCACGTGTCAGATCTTGACTGATTTTTATCAGAATAACTGCAGTAATATCTCCAGATGAACACTTACTGGACTGAAGCAGCTCAGCTTTACTTGATTCTCCATCAATCATGTTTTAGAGTCTCAAATCTGATCCTCAGGATCTTTTGAGGAGCGTTTGTTTCCAGAAGCTTTACTTTCACTTTTGGTCTTCTCCTCGAGTATGAGCTATTCTCTTATATCATATGAGCCTGATGAATCAAATATGATACCCAATAAAAACATGTATGCAAACTTTCTTGTCTAAAGGTTAAATAAACCTCCATTAAAAAAAAAAGATTATTCTGACTATTATTGCATATGTCAAGCTTTATGGTTAATAAATACACTAGCAGTCAAAAGTTTTTGAACGGTAAGATTTGTAATGTTTTTTTTAAAGAAGTCTCTTCTGTTCACCGAGCCTGCATTTATTTGATCCAAAATACAGCGAAAGCAGTAAAATCTTGAAATATTTTTACTATTTAAAATAACTGCTTTCTATTTGAATATATTTTAAACTGTAATTTATTCCTGTGATTTCAAAGCTGAATTTTTAGCATCATTACTCCAGTCACATCAGTCTAATATTCTGATTTGCTGTTCAAAAACATTTATTAATATTATTATTATTATTTTGTTGAAAACAGCTGAGTAGATTTTTTTCAGGTTTCTCTGATGAATAGAAAGTTCAGAAGGACAGCATTTATCTGAAATAAAAAAATATTTTGCAACACTATAAATGTCTTTATCATCACTTTTGATCAATTTAAAGCATCCTTGCTAAATAAAAGTATTAATTTCTATAATTCATACAACGTGTATTCTATAAATTATATATTTTTTATTTTACCCATCCCCCCATAGCTTTGATCACAGAAATAAATTCCATTTTAAAATATTTTCAAACAGAAATCAGTTATTTTAGATAGCAAAAGTATCTCACAATTGTTAACCTAACTGGTTTTGCTGTAGGCTACTTCGGGTGAAATAAACGCAGGCTCGGTGAGCAGAAGTCTTAAAACATTAACATGGAAAATCTTACTGTTCAAAAACGTTTGACTGCTAGTGTAAACGTCTACTCTCCAGTAAGACTGATAATGAATGTTATATGGATTCATTGTAATTCAGGCTTCAGGTCCTTTAAATGAAGACATGCCTGCATTTGCCCTTCCATGGCCTCAGTTCAGGAAAAAAGGACAGTTCACAAAGTTACATATGGAGGTACTTCCTTTCATTTTTGACCTGGCTGTGAATGCAAATATTCTGTATGCAGACCTACTACATGTGTGCCCTATATAACTACACTCTCGGGGCGGCACCTTTTCAAAACCTACACTTTTATGTAGCTTACAAAGGTGTACCTTTTGAAAAGGTGACTTCTTTTGTCCTACCTTTTTTTTTTTTCTGAGAGAGGACACTGCATGAGATAGTTTCCCACAATGCAGTGCATTTCTTGTTCTTGTCCCAAAACGATATCTTCTAAGATAACCGGGTAAGGTCATGTGAGGAAAATGTAGCACACTATTGTTGAGTTTATTGTTGCATAATTGTTGTGCTGTTTCACATTCTATTAGAGACGTAAGGCAGTACGCATTGAGTATTATACATATACTGTGCAGTATTCAGTAACTGGTGCACTAGTATTTTATTGTGAACAAAATATTAATTTCGGTCTACAACACATGAACTGAAAACAACACAGCCGCTGAGGAAGTTTGTGTCGTGCCTCCATCTACTGGACAGAGCGCGTTACTGCAGTCTTCCGAGCGACGTCATCCAGCAGGCGGAGCTACATGTCCATATATGGTCCGTGGCGTTACTGCAGTGGGCGGGACTTCGCATCCGATTGGCTCAACTGGTGTCCATCACCTCAGGTCGATAGCAAACGAGCTAACTAGCTCCACACAGCCAAAACACCGCGAAAGAAGCATAGCGGCGAAAACCCGCGGGTTACTTATTTAAATCTATTTTTTATTTATTTATTTATATGTTTAAACATTAAATCGGTTATTTGCAGAAACCGGGACGGAAGGAGAGGTATGTTGATTATTGTGCGAGTACTAAGTTAATTGGAAACAGCTCAGCTTACTAGAGAAACAGAAACATATTAGCTTAATGTGGATGCAAATAACTACACCCAACATATCTGTGGTATTTAACACGTTTTGGTTTAAGATATTAGTACTGTTTAATGTCTACAGACTAATTAACTTGATGAAAAGGTTTTTTTCTATAAGTATATCCTTGCTAGTTCAAACCAACCTCATTTGTTTGCTGCTTTGTTTATTTGTTTTGCTAAGTTGTGCCATTGCTCTTATGATGAACATTTAGCTAGCGCATACAATTAACCTAATATAACCTAGTATGCCAGTTTATGCTCTATATATCACTATTAACCTTCAAGTTTAAGTGTAACAGATCTACATGTAACCTTTCTTGAGCATCTCTATAATAACTTATAAAAGGATGAATTAATAAAATACGAGTAATAATTGCTAATAATAATTTTATGTTACAACAGTTGTAATTATTGAAAAAGTTGAAAACTGTTTAAACTAAAACGCTACTATTTATAAAGTTTTCGTATTTAATAACTATTTTTAATTTATTAACTAGCCTATCCCTTACAGAAATTAATTAACCATGGTTTTCTTGTAGTAAAGGTGTAGTAACCATGTTTTTTGTTTTTTTGGCATATTGATTACCATTTGTATAACCACAGTTTTACTACAAATACCATGGTTAAACTATGGTTAGTGTAGCAAAACCATGGTTAATTTGTGGTTAACATGGTTTATCTATAGTAAACATGTTTTTTTGCTTTAATTTGTAATAAAACCATGGTTACATTTTTGTAAGGGACTAATACAAAATGCTTAACTGGAGATGTATTGGTGTACATAAAAAATAAATAGAGTAAACTGTTAGGTAAAGTCCTAGTAAGAAGCTCTGAGAAATGCACTTAGACATGTTGTTTTTCTATTGATTTTTGCGTGCTCCTTTGCCGGACACACACATGAACCTCTGTGTCTTTACAGGAGAATGGTCGTCCCTGATGGTGGAAGTGTCCTCCAGCCAGCGGACAGCGGTGATGCAGACGAGGTGCTGTCCAGCTCGGAGCCGGAGTTCGGTCCCAATCTGACCGCGGTGGAGCTGCAGGAGGTGCGTAAGCTGCAGGAGCTGGTACGCCGTCTAGAGGTCCAGAATCAAGCCCTGCGCAACAGGGGCAGCAAACTCGCCAGCAACAGCAACCTCTCCACCGGAGCTAACAGGAATAACCTGCACGGGGCCATGGACACTTCTCCCGGAGCAGAGGATGCTGGGAACCTGGCGGGCAGCAGCAGCGGTGAGGACATGTCTCCGCTGCCCGAGGCCTCCAGGCCGGAGGAGGATGGGTTCTTAGGCTCCAAACAAACTCTGGGACGCTTCGAGCCGAGTCTGTCTCCGGATCTCTGTGATTCAGAGACGCTGGGAGCAAGGGATGTGGGTATGGGCCAGTCCGGCCTGGACGAGGTGGATGAGCTTGACTTAGAGACGTGCGCTCAGACCGAGGATGAAGACAGTTGGTGGGTTTATTCATCTTTTTATTGTAATCTCTCGTAGCTAGGGATGTAACGGTTACCGGTTTGATGATAAATCATGATAAGATTCCCCACGGTTGGTATTACCGTTTCATATTTTAATTATCATTAAAACCGTATCCGATTACCATGATTTCGCGCAATAAAATCGTCTGTGATTTTTTTTTTGCGTAACTTGTCAGTGAACTACGGCTCTGTGTAGTAAATGCTGCTCCATCTGAAAGCACGTGATGATGATTTCCTGCTGATTACAGAACCGGCTTTACTAACAAAATGCGCATGACAATCACATTCGATTAATCGTGCAGCCCTACAACTGAGGATAAATAAATACTATCCAGCATAAAGCAGGGTTTTACAGGTGTGCACAGCAGCAGAGTAGTTTCGTTTTGAGTGAAAACATGGCGGAAAACTGTGAGGGTTTAAAAGAGTGCTAAGGGAATTATACAAATAAATATATGAATGAATTAATTATATGAATATAATTATATTATAATTATAAGCGAGCAGTTTTTGAGATTTCAGGATTCCCCCATTAATTTAGATAGGATTCGGTCTTGTTTGAGCTGCCCAGAGGCGTTGCAAGTATGGTGGCCGAGTGTACGGACTTTCCTTGAAAGGAACTTTGGTTTTGTACATTTTGTGATTGGTTGCTTGTGCGTTGTTGTGCTATGTTACTTGAAGGATCAGTTCGCATCAAGAATAAAAATTCCCTGATAATTTACTCACCTACATGTCATCCAGGATGTTCATGTCTTTCTTCCTTCAGTTGAAAAGAAATTACGTTTTTTTTAAGGAAAACATTCCAGAATTTTTCTCCATTTTTCTCTGGACTTCAATGGTGCTCAACGGGCTGAAGGTCCTAATTGCAGTTTCAGTGCAGCTTCAAAGAGCTCTACTCGATCCCAGCCGAGGAATAAGGGTCTAGCCAAACGATTGGCCATTTTAAAAAAATTATAATTTTTTATAAACTTCTTAACCACAAATGCTCATCTTGCACTAGCTCTGTGATGCGCATGCGTGATTTGACACATTGTGTAAACGTATTGGAAAGGTCACGCACAGTAAAAAGTTTGGGTTTGGCGAAAAACGAGCAAAGAAAGTCAAACGCTCTTTACAATAAAGGTAAAACAACAATGTAAAACAATTTTCTCCTCCAACTTCAAAATTGTTCTACATTGTTGTTTTACCATTATTGTAAAGAGCGTTTGACTTTTTTGCTTGTTCGTTTTGTAAACACTGGGTCGGTACTAGGCCTGTCACGATAACAGCTTTTTGATGTGCGATATATTGCCCCAGAAATAATTGCGATAAGCGATATTATTGCCATTTTAAAGACCATTTTATGCCACTGAATATTTGCGCGATAAGTCGATATATTGATTATTGCGACAGGCCTAGTCGGTACTTCCGCCTTCGTCACGTCACTGCGTAATGTTTGAGGTCGAGCTAGTGCAAGACGAGCATTTGTGGTTTAAAAAGTATTAAAGTATATAATTTGTAATTTAGTTTTTTTTTTTTTTAAATGGCCGATCGTTTCACTAGATAAGACCCTTATTCCTCGGCTGGGATCTTGTGGAGCTCTTTGAAGCTGCAATTTGGACCTTCAACCTGTTGATCCCCATTGAAGTCCACTATATGGAGAAAAATCCTAGAATGTTTTCCTCAAAAACTTCAATTTCTTTTTGACTGAAGAAAGAAAGACATGAACATCTTGGATGACATGTGGGTGAGTAAATCTTTATTCTGGAAGTGAACTAATCCTTTAAGGCTGCAGTACACTACATGACTTTTAAAATAGGAACACATCGTGCACTTGCACACTTAAGAAATGGTTACAGATGAAAGCTGAGCATCATACACTAAATGATTGGGGATCACACACACTACCAGTATTTCAGGTCATTCCCAAAACTACAAAGTCACACAGAAACATGCTTCGTTGCTACATGCATGACAAATAAAAACAAGTCTGTTGCATTAATACACTACACCGTTTTCTGTGAAGTCTGTCAACTCATATCTGCAGATTAGCTCTGACTTTGATTTTGACTTCTGACTTTGAATGATTAGTTCACCCAAAAATGAAAATGAAGTCATCATTTATTCACCCTGTTGTTGTTTAATTTTAGTATCACTGATACCCTTTAGTAGGCTATCACCCATGCGACTCGTGTTCTGGGGTTTGGTGAAAAACAAACCAAAATTGAACACATTATTCAACAAAAATCCTGACCTTGACTATTAGTCTTTGTGAACCACTGTGCCTTAATGGGACTCTATTAGCACAGCAGTTCACTCCGGCTTGCCCTGGAAAAGCACACAAGTTGTGAGAAATCAAAGCATGGCGTCTCTTGCTAGGGGGTTTCTTACTGGCCCAAGTCAAAAGAGCCCATTCTCTGTGATATTCTGGTCTCTAGATTGTTTCAGCTGGCCGTTTCATTGTTTACCCATTGAAAAAGATATGTATAAAGTACGTCTGCTGTAATTATTGTGTGACCATGCTGTGGTTCTGAATGCGTGACAGCGCTGCATCGGTGAATGTGGCTGTGATTTGTGAGCGTCTGAGACCGTGGGATCCTCCTGTGTCTGCATGGGACGTCCAGTGGCATCTCTCAAATCAGAGTGAAGCCTGTTAGAGCTGGAGCCGTTCTTCTCTCGGCTCAGTGCAAAGTGAAATGAAGGATTGTCAGGTACGTTACTAAGATGCACATGGTTTGTTCTTGATTGGCAATTTCTCAAGCACCATTTTTAATATTTAATTACACCATCAGCATGCATGACTCACTGGATAAACAGTTTACTCGTCCGTTAGCGTTGACTTAAATACAGCTCATAACTAGACAGGCTGAAAATTTGGTAACACGTTAAGGTGTCCTTGTTACACATTTTACATTTATAATAACAATAAATGATCAGAAGTCAGAAAGAGCTGTTTGTTGTTTACACACTTTATTTTAAGGTGTCCTTTTTACACGTTACACACACTTACTATTATAATAACAATTAATTATGCGTAATTACATGCAAGTAACCCGAAACCAAACCCTCATCTTAACCTTAACCATATAGTAAGTACATGTAGTTAATTAATATTACTCAGTACTTAAATGAATCATTACAATAATTTGTAATTTAGTTTTTTTTTTTTTTAAATGGCCGATCGTTTCACTAGATAAGACCCTTATTCCTCGGCTGGGATCTTGTGGAGCTCTTTGAAGCTGCAATTTGGACCTTCAACCTGTTGATCCCCATTGAAGTCCACTATATGGAGAAAAATCCTAGAATGTTTTCCTCAAAAACTTCAATTTCTTTTTGACTGAAGAAAGAAAGACATGAACATCTTGGATGACATGTGGGTGAGTAAATCTTTATTCTGGAAGTGAACTAATCCTTTAAGGCTGCAGTACACTACATGACTTTTAAAATAGGAACACATCGTGCACTTGCACACTTAAGAAATGGTTACAGATGAAAGCTGAGCATCATACACTAAATGATTGGGGATCACACACACTACCAGTATTTCAGGTCATTCCCAAAACTACAAAGTCACACAGAAACATGCTTCGTTGCTACATGCATGACAAATAAAAACAAGTCTGTTGCATTAATACACTACACCGTTTTCTGTGAAGTCTGTCAACTCATATCTGCAGATTAGCTCTGACTTTGATTTTGACTTCTGACTTTGAATGATTAGTTCACCCAAAAATGAAAATGAAGTCATCATTTATTCACCCTGTTGTTGTTTAATTTTAGTATCACTGATACCCTTTAGTAGGCTATCACCCATGCGACTCGTGTTCTGGGGTTTGGTGAAAAACAAACCAAAATTGAACACATTATTCAACAAAAATCCTGACCTTGACTATTAGTCTTTGTGAACCACTGTGCCTTAATGGGACTCTATTAGCACAGCAGTTCACTCCGGCTTGCCCTGGAAAAGCACACAAGTTGTGAGAAATCAAAGCATGGCGTCTCTTGCTAGGGGGTTTCTTACTGGCCCAAGTCAAAAGAGCCCATTCTCTGTGATATTCTGGTCTCTAGATTGTTTCAGCTGGCCGTTTCATTGTTTACCCATTGAAAAAGATATGTATAAAGTACGTCTGCTGTAATTATTGTGTGACCATGCTGTGGTTCTGAATGCGTGACAGCGCTGCATCGGTGAATGTGGCTGTGATTTGTGAGCGTCTGAGACCGTGGGATCCTCCTGTGTCTGCATGGGACGTCCAGTGGCATCTCTCAAATCAGAGTGAAGCCTGTTAGAGCTGGAGCCGTTCTTCTCTCGGCTCAGTGCAAAGTGAAATGAAGGATTGTCAGGAAGATGCACAAGATGCACATGGTTTGTTCTTGATTGGCAATTTCTCAAGCACCATTTTTAATATTTAATTGCATGCATGACATGCATGACTCACTGGATAAACAGTTTACTCGTCCGTTAGCGTTGACTTAAATACAGCTCATAACTAGACAGGCTGAAAATTTGGTAACACGTTAAGGTGTCCTTGTTACACATTTTACATTTATAATAACAATAAATGATCAGAAGTCAGAAAGAGCTGTTTGTTGTTTACACACTTTATTTTAAGGTGTCCTTTTTACACGTTACACACACTTACTATTATAATAACAATTAATTATGCGTAATTACATGCAAGTAACCCGAAACCAAACCCTCATCTTAACCTTAACCATATAGTAAGTACATGTAGTTAATTAATATTACTCAGTACTTAAATGAATCATTACACTGTAACGAGCACACCTTAAAATAAAGTATAACCGAAAAATTTTACGTTTCTAAAACTGAAACCAAAGGGTGATCTTATTTTTTGTATATTTTAATAAATGTAATTATTAGGCTGTAGGCTTAGTTCATTCTGCATTGATTTGTTTAATTATTACAGAATTTCCAAAAGGAATTAATAATAACAAGCAGCTAATCTCTAATGCAGCTTTAATTTTCATCAGAATAATCCAGCCAGTGATCCTGCAGCACTTACTATTATAATAACAATTAATTATGCGTAATTACATGCAAGTAACCCGAAACCAAACCCTCATCCTAACCTTAACCATATAGTAAGTACATGTAGTTAATTAATATTACTCAGTACTTAAATGAATAATTACACTGTAACAAGCACACCTTAAAATAAAGTATAACCGAAAAATTTAACGTTTTTAAAACTGAAACCAAACAGTGATTTTATTGTTAGTATATTTTAATAAATGTAATTATTAGGCTGTAGGCTTAGTTCATTCTGCATTGATTTGTTTAATTATTACAGAATTTCCAAAAGGAATTAATAATAACAAGCAGCTAATCTCTAATGCAGCTTTAATTTTCATCAGAATAATCCAGCCAGTGATCCTGCAGCGGTTTGGCACCGGCCAGCAATTAGCCGCTCCATATGTCCATATCTGTAGCGTGAGGTTAATAGAGGCTCGTCTGCTCGCAGCTCTGGGGCCGTGTCTTTGGCGAGGCGGTAAGCAGCTTTTGGTGGATTTAAGCTTCATGTGATACTGCTCATTCTGGATGGTGAAAAGAGAGGATTGTTATGAACCGGATGGTGACCTGGGAAGTTTTTAATAGGATCCGTTATATAAAGCTGTGGTGTGTTGTTTTGTTTGGGATGCTGCTTACATTGTCTCTCATATCTATTGAATGTGATTAAGTAAAGTAAATATAAATGCTGGTAAGATGTTCGCAGAGGGACTTCCTGAAGACTGTTAAACACTGAAGATGCCTGTCTGTAGGTTTAGGGTTAGGGCCTCGTCAGTCTATCCCTTCTGTTAAAGCGGCATAACATCTCTAGTGATATTATTATTACTATCCGTTTGACAGGAGGAGTGTTTGGGAAA
Organism: Sinocyclocheilus rhinocerous; assembly: GCF_001515625.1. Classification (NCBI taxonomy): domain Eukaryota; kingdom Metazoa; phylum Chordata; class Actinopteri; order Cypriniformes; family Cyprinidae; genus Sinocyclocheilus; species Sinocyclocheilus rhinocerous. The sequence goes on along the minus strand of NW_015635041.1, from coordinate 449,998 downwards.
CCTGTTGATAAACAGTCATTACATTTGCTCTTCCATTTGTGGCTAGTGGTCCAGAATTAAATATGCAGAAGTGCCGTCTTGTTTTCACGCTTTCTCACTTAATGGCAGTGAAAGATACTTTAAATTAGGGCTGTGTGATATTGAAAAAAAAATGCGATACCTTGTTAAAAAATGCGATATTCGATATGCGATACGGTATTGCTTAAAGTGTGAAAAATAAATTTCAATTATATTTGTTTTATTTCGATATATCGTGCAGCCCTACTTTAAATACTTTAAATGCTGACAATCTTTCAAATGAGTGAGCGGTCCAGTCTCTGCTTTCAAATAGGATCAGGGACCATTGGCCATTGTTATTTTCTCTCTAAAGGAAATTAATGTTTGTTGTGTCTGTCTTCGAGAGAACGGGCTCCATCAAAGCAGCATTTATTGACACGGCCGCTCATAATGGATGGATGCTTCACAAATGAACTTCAAGCGTTTGTTCCAGTGAACACTGTTCATCCCACACAAAAGACCGTTTGATTCGCCTTCTATTTACATTTGAGCAGCAGTCATGTAGAGGAACAGGACGTTCTGGTGTGCTGTTTTTATGGGTAGAAAGTTAGTGTAAGTCTCGGTGATGAGTAAACACTGCAGACACCAGAAGCGCTTTCTTCAGGAGTCCAGCATCATGTGGAGCACAATAACACCTTACTGAGAGACGCAAGAATGTGCATTGCTGAAAATCTCAGTTATCTCTCAAACAATACAATATAATAACATAATAGTGGTAGGTCTTTGATGTAGTCTCATTTCTCCTCCAAACTGATTTGGCTGTTACTACAGGTTTATTTACATGATTGACTTCAATGACAGGCTCTGTGTCTTTATTGCTCTGTAAATGTGTCCTGTTTTTCTCTCTTTAGGTTGTACGTTTCACCAAAGAAGCAGGTTGCGGCTGAACTGGGGCCTGAATCACCGCTCAAATGGAGTCGAAAAGTTCTCGATCATCCCAGTCCAGAGACCGAGGTCGCCTGTCGCACGCTCATCAACCGGCTAGACCAAAGTAGGGAAACTTTACAAGATTTGTGAATACATGTGCAATAGAAAGAGTATTTTATGATGTAACTGATGTTTGTTGTATGCACATGAATACAGAATGACTGAATGATTTGGATTTAAGTCAGAGCGCTTTAACACCTCACTGAACTACAGAAGCATTACCGATGTGCACTTTCCTGGGGAAATATTGTCCTGTGACATGTTTCTGCTTTGCGCACTGCTGTTACTGTATTTTCTGCTTCTGTAGCATCTGTCATAACAATATGAAATGAAAAAGGAATAGATCTTTTCTTCTGTATGGTGGCATACATCAGAGAGAAACAGATGATCGTGAAAGAAAATATATAGAATGAAGACTTGATTCTGTGCATTGGATGTTGAGATGTGAGCGTGGCTCTGGAGACAGATGAACATGAGCTTTAATCAGACTAAATAATTAGAAAAGTCCTGCATACGTCGCCAGATGTTTCGGTTATTAAATATTACCAGGTCAAAAAAAAAAAAAGAGTGTGCATTGAAGAATTGTTCACGATGAGATGTATAACATGCATTAATAATGACACCATGTGAAATCCAGTGAAGATCATTAAAATAATAACAGTTACTGGCATTTGCTGGTTCTTTACTGTCTAAAATGTTTATTGTCTTTATAGCTGGACCTATGAGTAATTAGTTTCTTTCAAGCTCTTTCAGTGTCACATTTTTATGAATTTTTACTAGGCATGTGACAGTGTGATACGTGCATTTCCCCAAATTAGTAATGAAAATAATTTATAAATCTGCTGCTGTCAACAAAGAAGAAGCACTGAGGTCTTCCTGTGGGTTTCTGCCAAAATAAAAGCTCCATCAACATTCATAAATGTTAGTATTGTAATTTTACTGTTGTTCTGTTAAATAAAATTAAAAAGTAAGACAATAATAATAATAATTACAACAGCTTTATTAATACATTTATTATAACATTCACACATAGTGTTCAAACTAGGATCTGTAATATTTTCTAATGTTTTAAAATAATTCTCTTCTGCTCAGCAAGGCTGCTTTTATTTGCATGCCTGATTCAAGAAGGGGGTCTCAAAAATGGCCACAAAATATTATTTTACCAACTTATTAATTTTAAGTTAAATTGTGCTTTGTTGGTATAATGCCTGCTAGAATGTTAAAAAATGTTCCGTGTTAAATAAGTATTTTTAAATAGTTGTTTTGTATTAGTGTACAATGTTTAAAAAGAATCATTTATTCCATGTAGTGTCCATTTCATTCATTTAACATTTAATATCGGAGGCATCCAAGTTATTTGACACATTTGAACATTTTCAAAAAAAAAAAAGTTACACAATAGTTACTTTCCCTGGTAATTGGTTACTTTTATAATGATGTAATTCAGTTACTAACTCGGTTACTATTTGTGAGAAGTAACTAGTAACTTAGTTACTTTTTTAAAGTAACTTGCCCAGCACTGGTCACTACTATTGCACTATAATGCTGCTTCTGCCACGTTATGACAATAGATTTACACTTGGAATTAGGGCTGTCGCGGTGAAGGAATTTCCCTTGCGGTAATTTTGAGTGGCTCAATAGCGCGGTATGCGGTTTTACCGTCATAAATATACATATATATACACACACACACACACACACACATATATACCTGCGCGCGTTCTAGACGGGCTGTCAGTCAGTGCAGTTACAGTGTTGCGCCACAAGGTGGTGGAACGTGACTGTCATTCAACTACACGTTCAAAAACGCTGATTCATTAATTCAAAGAGATGTAATGAAACACGCTGTTGAAATCATTTTAACTTTGAGCGCCACTTTAGAAGGCTCAGCTGGCCAGCTATGCGTCGATGCTAAGACAGAGATTTCGCTTTCCTTGAACATGACAACCTATTTTCACAAATATATATGACTCGGCCTGGAGGACAGACGCAAGTAATCGCACGTGCTCAGTCGATCTCTCTCTCATTCACTGTCCGTTTAGGCTTGTTAAGTGCAAATCTACGGAGCCTCTGTACAAATCAGCATGGTACACATTATGTTATCATTACTAACTTGTTTAATATTCAGTCCACATGCATGAAGTGTAAAACGAGAAGGGCATAACCTTACGAAAAATAAAACACGGAAAAATCGCGGTTGCTGCGGTTCTTGCATTCCTCTGCGGTTTGCTCGTCAATAGCGCGGTATTGCGATATTGCGGTTATCGCGACAGCCCTACTTGGAATTAGGTAGTCTGTCATCAATGACAGTAGCTCATTGGAAAAAGTGCCCTTCATTGTGTTTGCACTAATAAATGCTGCTGCCTGCCAGCTGCAATCACCAATAAAACGTGTTCCTTATTTTTTTCTACATCGTCATAAATATCATTATCGCAAATATTCTTGAAATATCATGATATAATTTTGAGGCTATATCGCCCACCCCTACTATAAATTATTATATTTTATTTTTCCTGAAATGTAAGGTTCTCTTTTTATAAAATAGCTGCTACTGTTATGTTTCTTATAAGAATCATTTCTTGCTGAAAGTATCAGAATGCGTATTTGTTTAGTCGACATCATTGCGTTTCTTTCTCTGTTGTGATGTTTGCTCTGTCAAGTCTTGGATGTCTAATGCTGACTGTTAATAATGTTCACTGTTAACGGTTTCGTCAAGTGGAAATGTGTGCATCCTTACATGTGAAATGCCAAATGGAGGATTAGTTCAGGGATAAATTGTACCGAACAATGACGTGACGCGATCAAATAGCAACCAGCGCAGAGTGAGAGGCGCGCACTCTTTATTATGCAGCACACACATCAGCAGTGTGGAAGCATTTAAACTGTCGGAGAAAGACGCAAAAATCATTACA